>NC_068985.1:33623959-33628062 GCF_001194135.2 Octopus bimaculoides
AGTGGTGGTGGTGGCCGCCGCCTCCTTTTTGGTGGGGCAATACATTCTGTTACCTGGTTTAATATCAAATCCTAGCCTGTGGGTCTCTTTACCCTGTTACAAAATTTCCAGCCTGGCTCCCAGCTTAGGGTTATATATTGGGTTATCTTGGTCTCATGATACACCAACGCCCTTTACATTAGATGCCAAAAACTAAAACTGAATCCACTGGAAAATTCTCCCTCATATACTCTGACATCTGTGGATTCTGATCCAACCTAGAATCCACATATTACCTCTTACTAACATGAAAACCATATACCACGAGCAGGCTGTTCCGTTGATCGAATCAACTGGAACCCTCGACGTCATAAGCGACGGAGTGCCAACAACATATTGGCATGAAATATTTGATTGTGAGCTGTACAATTTTATAATTTCCTTTTACTGGAAAGATACATGCAATGATTATAAAGGGGTTGTTTTTTTTGTTTTTTACTGGCTTAATGTAACTTCTGTGACTCTTTTTATAGCCTTTGAGATTTGTGGGAGGAATTTATCCCCTGACCAGACACCTGATATGAATGCCTACAACTAAGTGGATTCTGCATAAAACACCCTTAGATCAGATAGTGATGGTAAACGTTGCAATGGATTATGTCACCCATCTAAGAATAGAAACAGTCCCTGTGATAAGTTTCCACATACTTACTATCTACCAAATTTCCCTTACATGTCTTTGGTGAACCAGGGGCCATGGTTGAACCATGGTTGAAGACACTTACCTGAGATGTTATGTAGTAAGATCTGCAATGTTGGGAAAGAAATTAATTGAAAACTGTCTGTTTTATATATCCATTTGCAAAATCAATGCTATATATATACACAATACAGAGACAATTATGTTGAATTTAATGTCAATTAGTTATAGAAATACAATGAGTAGACAATGGAAACTCTCCAGTTTATAGTTAGAACAATGATAAATTTAGATCAGGCAACCACTGAAATAATGCTCTAGCATGGTCTTGATGTAATAGCAAAAACAAACTAAAAAACAAGATAAGATGTTATATACTGTCTCATACTATCTTGAAAAATTGGATGTTAAAACAATGAAACTAATATCTCTTTCATATTCATGAGTACGATATAGTGATTTTTCTATGTAGGCTCAAAGCAACAAATTATGGAGAAGTGTAAAGCAGCATCATCATCATCATCTTCATCATTGCTTTAATGGCCACATTTCCACGCTTGCATAGATCAGACAGAATTTGTTGAGGTGGATATTTTTTATGGTTGGATGACCTTGTCCTCAACCTTCACCTGTTTCCAAGCAAGATAATGTTTCTCCATGGCCAGACATGATTTTCATAGAAGACTGGAAACTAACAATGTTGCTTGTATGACAGTGATGCTCACTTACAAACCTCATATGGTATCAAAACAAGCATATACACACATTCACAGACACACACTCATGTGTGTGTGTATTTTGCTTAGGTATTGCGAGACTAATAACCTGGTGTAGAACTCAATGGGAGGAGTTCTTGGTTTTCATTCCCCATGTATGTGTTTGCTTTCTCACTAGTAATGCTTTTTCCTATATATATATATATGCATAAATGTAATTCTTTTCCCAAATAAATTGCACTTCATATTCGAGGTTCTGATGAAGCTATAAGGTGATACTCAGGCACTTAACTATGAGCCCACTGCATCTTATGGCAGAAACAGCTGTAAGTTAATGAAGTTCATAAGACAATTGTTTATTCCTTTGTTATCTCATTTTATTATATATATATATATATATATGTATATATGATAAGCTTCTTACAGTTTCCATCTACTACATCCACTCACAATTCTTTGGTTGGCCCAGGGCTATAGTAGAAAACATTTGTCCAAAGTGCCAAACAATGGGATTGAACTCAAGACCACAAAGTTTGAAAGCAAGCTTATTGACCCCAGTACTTAATTGCTTCTTATTTTAAGACCCACCTGGAAAGAGACAGAGTAAAATTGATCCTGGTGGATCTGAACTCAAAATGTAAAGTGATACCACCAGGCATTTTATCAAGCAATGTACTAACTCTACTAATTGACCATCCATGATTTTAATATAATAACAATACATATAGACTATAACTCTTGTTATTGTTGTTTAACCTTAGTTCAAGCCTGATCAAGCAGACCTCTTCTCAAAGTCAATCCATCTATGACCACCTCATTTTTTTATCTAATTTTCTAAGGTGATAGAATATGATTTGAGAGAGACCTGGCTGTTATCACTTGTTGTTAGAGTGATCATAATGAGACTCATCTGTTGGTTTAGGAATATAACTTTTCTGAAAATGGATTGTATTCATTTATCCAGGTGCTGTAGAAAAAATAATGCTTTTCTGAAAGTCCAGCAGTTTGATTCAAACATTGGCTTTCACTGAACTGATTCATCAACTTCCTTTCATTCTATTCAAAAGACAAGAATACATGTAAACTTGTGTACTCTCACACTGCTATCTATTTCCACATATGGTCGTCAGCTGTATGTTGTCTCGTATGTCAATTCTTTAAACTACAATCTCCTGTTGTTTATAATATAAATTTTCAATCTTTGTCTGTGTAGTATGTTTATATGCACGCACACACATACCCACTCTTATATTCATATTCATTCAGTGCTTCATTCATTCTCTCTTATTTTTCCTTGATCTTACATTCATTCCCTGTCTTTCTCACTCTCTGATACATACATCTACATATACATGCATTTTATTCCATATTTACTTTCGCTCTTGTCTATTTGTCTCACTCACACACACATATACACATTATGATAGCGATGTATAAACTCAGTAAATGTATAATTATCATGAATTTTAATCCAGTATTTACTGAATCCATATTACTACATATAATCATATTTCAAAAATCAATATAATAGTACCTTTTAACACCTCATTAAAAATATTTCTAACTTTGATTTCATTTTAAATAATTCTTCTTTTAATATCTCATTGTGATTTTGTTTTCTGTTTGTTTTTTTGCTTGTTTTATTGTAGCTTTATATCATTGAAGCAAGTATATTTTTACAACATAATCCTTTCCCTGCTCCTAATCTCACAGCTGTTATGTAAAAGTAAAACTTGTTGATAGTTATTGAGACTGAAACAAGCAGGGATCTATGCTAAATAAGTTTTGAATTCATTGCTGTATAACCAGGAGACCAAGACCTTAACTTCTTGGTAGTACAAGTGAAGGATAGTTTACGTCAGCTGAAAGAAGTCACCCACCTGCTACCTCAAATTTAAAAGCATTTACCTACCACTGTAATACTTGCAAAATAATCACCAGGAAAGTAAAATGTGATTTTGCGCAACACAGCCAACCAATTTTCTTGCATCCCAAATTGTAGCTGGGTCTTCTGCTCGCTTGCCAATAGGGTCTCCATAAACTTTGCAGAGGGATCCATCTACCAAGCCTCAACCAACATAGCTTCCTAAGCAACATATAAATATATTACATTTCATGTTTGACTATGTGTGCGCATGCACCACACACATGCACACAACAAAGCACTTCCTTAACTTACTGCCTTTAATCTACTGGTCTCACTATCTTATACATACTTTTAAAAATTCACTATTGATTCCAGTACACAAGTGATATACCTTGACATTATCTCTTCTGTTACACTCAACAAATGTATGTCATAGCTAGCCCCTGTCCTCACCAAACTCTTAAATCTTCCTCTCTACGGGGAACTGTTCCAGTAAATAGAAAACCAACCTATTTGTCTCATTTCCAAGAACAAGTTTTCTGACTCTGAATTATCAATCATCCTATTGCCCTCACTTCTAATGTCTCAAAAGTTTTGGAAACAGTAAGCATCATCATCATCATCATCATCTTCATCATCATCATCATCATCATCTCCTTCTTCTTCTTCTTCTTCTTCTTCTTCTTCTTCTTCTTCTTCTTCTCCTCCTCCTCCTCCCCCTCCTCCTCCTCTCCCTCCTTCTTCTTTCTTTCTCCCCACCTCCCCCACTATGTCATAAACCAGTAGTCTTCTGCTACTAAAAATTGCTGCAAAAATAATGTTGCTGCTCTCAACAACACCA
>NC_068985.1:33628300-33629315 GCF_001194135.2 Octopus bimaculoides
ACCTCCAGTGGAGGCGCAATGGCCCAGTGGTTAGGGCAGCAGACTCGCGGTCATAGGATCGCAGTTTCGATTCCCAGACCAGGCGTTGTGAGTGTTTATTGAGTGAAAACACCTAAATCTCCACGAGGCTCCGGCAGGGGATGGTGGCGAACCCTGCTGTACTCTTTCACCGCAACTTTCTCTCACTCTTACTTCCTGTTTCTGTAGTGACTGTAATTCAAAGGGTCAGCCTTGTCACACTGTGTCACGCTGAATATCCCCGAGAACTACGTTAAGGGTACATGTGTCTGTGGAGTGCTCAGCCACTTGCACGTTAATTTCACGAGCAGGCTGTTCCGTTGATCGGATCAACTGGAACCCTCGACGCCGTAAGTGACGGAGTGCAAACAACAACACTACAACATGCACAACTAATGTCTTAACATCTGTTTTCTTCTGCTACTATGTCCCCATTCCTCTGAAAAGCAAATTGTATACCAACTTCATTTAAACTCACTCTTTTGCTCTTTTATTCTTCGTACTTTGTTACACCTCCATCCAAATCTTATATGAAACACTTTTCCCAAGCATTTCCCCTTAGAATAGAAACTCCCTGAAATACCCTCTCTATCCACATTTCATTTGTGGACATTGATCTATAGAAGTTTAAGATAAGCATCAACTATATCAATCTCACCAGGCTGAGATACTCTATAAAAGCCTTGAGCACTGCTCCTCCTCTTTTTACTGATATATTTAAAAAAAGTTAAAATGAGTTTGTCTCATGGCTGGCTGCTAACAAATTTTTCTGCAATATAAGGATGTTGTATCCTATTTATGCTATTCGGCATTATTATTATGCATTTCAGAGTAAAATATTTCCATACCTGTGTGTATATATATATAAGGGCTACGCCCGAAACGTCATACACTCTCTCTTTCCTTTCCCGAGCGTCCAATAACACTATCCGTATCACGTCCTCACTTTGTGGTTTTTTTTGTTATTGTTTTTTTTAACTTATATATATATATATAT
>NC_068985.1:33629498-33648736 GCF_001194135.2 Octopus bimaculoides
TTGTACATTACTTCAGACAACCTATACATATATCTCATAGTTCCAGGTTCAGTCTTATTGCATGGTACCTTGGGCAAGTGTCTTCTGCTATAGCCTTGGGCTGACCAAAGCCTTGTGAGTGGATTTGATAGACTGAAACTGAAAGAAGCTGTCATGTGTGTGTATTTGTCACCCCCATCACCATTTGACAACCAGTGTTGGTGTGTTTACACCCCCGTAACTTAGCAGTTCAGTAAAAGAGACCAATAGAATAAATACTAGGCTTAAAAAATATGTCCTGGGGTCAATTTGTTCAACTAAAATCCTTCAAGATGGTGTTCCGGCATGGCTGCAGTCAAATGACTGAAACAAGTAAAAGAATAGCAGAATATATACACATATATATATATTTGGGTCACTTTTCTCAGCTGAAAGTTTACTGGATATAACCACTACTGCAACTGCTGCAAGCTTTTCTGCAACAATTCTTGTTAAAACATCGATTTAAAGAGATAAATAGTTAATTTAATCTATTTTGCTCATTAGCATTTTATATCCAGCCATATTAAGCAACTTAATAGCTCTCACAATTCACACTCCTTAATCAAAATTTATTCCCTTCTTCATGAATTTTCTCTTATTTCATTCTTACATTATTTATTAACACCCATCCCATTTCACTACCATCTTTTTACTTTTGCAAGTTATTTATTTATTATCTTATTGATCAAAATGCTAGGTTGATTTATTTTTAAGCTATCAAAAGCACCATAATATTCACATCTAATCAGGCTACAGCTATTACTGACAATTGCAGTTCTTGTCATTTTTAGTCTGATCCTTCTATTTTCTGAGTTCACATTCAACTGTGATTGACTTTGCCTTTCATTTCTCTAGTTTTTGTAAAATAAGCACAAGGTGTATTTGCCTCCACCCAATTCCTCCTCGCTTAAAACCAGTGTTTATTTGTTTATAGACCCATAATTTAGTGGTTCAGCAATACAGACCAATAGAAAAAGTACCAGACTTTAAAAAACAAAAACAAAAAAAAAAAGGAAAGAAGTCCTGGGGTCAATTTATTCAGTTGAACCCTCCAAGGTGATGCTCCAGCATGACCACAGTCTTTCTCTCTCTCTCTCTCTTTCTCTCTCTCTCTCTCTTTCTCTCTCTCTCTCTCTCTCTCTCTCTCTCTCTCTTTCTCTCTCTCTCTCTCTCTCTCTCTGGAACCCTGCCACACTCATCTATTTCCTCTCTTTCATGTTCCTTTCCTCTACACCTTCCATCCATACTTGCCCTTATATTGTGGGATAGCTCTGGTCCCCTTCTACATAATGCACCTCATTACTCTGTCCCTTCATTACTCATCACCCTCATTACTGTCCCTTTCTAAGTAACAACTGACCCTAATCGTTTCTTTTTCTCCTGTTATTTCAGTACCCCCACCCCTAATAGTATCTACTCTGTTTCTCTTACCACCTTGCTTTAAATCGTCGCTCTTCCCTCTCTTTCTCTCTTTCTCTCACTCTTTCTCTCATTCTCTCTTCTGAGTTGTAAGCTCTTTAGTTTTACAAGATTCAAAGCAACCTCACTAGAGCTAATGCCATCAAAAAAAGCACTCAGTACACTCTGTAAATGGGTTTGCATTAGGAAGAGCATGCAGTCATTGAAACTATGCTGAAACAGACATTAGTCTATGATGCCGTCTTCTGACTCATCAGATCCTTTCAAGTCATCCAGCCCATGCCAGTGAGTGAATGTTTAATGATGATGATGATGATATACCTGAAGTATATTTGCCACTTAAATGCGGCTAACCACTAAGGGTGAATGCTACTGTAGCTTGTAGCCCCATGAGAACACCTCTACCTGACTATTGACACACTTTCTGTGCCCTATCAGTATTTGCAAAGGGAAGTCATCCTTCCCATCGTCGGCCTGACGTGATACGCATGGACCCGGGTTTCTGGGTATTTACCTTTCGTCAGCGCACAACAATCACCGGTCTTCAATGCGAAGGGGTCCCGATGCAAATACATATATCCTTTTCCCAGTGACAAAAAGTCACTGATCTCGAAAAAGTGTAAACGAACAAAAATAAATTTCTGAATGAGGTATAAACAGTAACTGCACAACAACATGAAGTATATTTGCCACTTTAATGCGGCTAACCACTAAGGGTGAATGCTACTGTACTTCACTTTGTCGTGCAGCTAGTGTTTATTCCTCGTTCAGAGATCTATTATTAGATGATGATATAGATAAATATATATATGGGTGCAGGAGTGGTTGAGTGGTAAGTAGCTAATAGGCACAGGAGTGGCTGTGTGGTAAGTAGCTATAGGTGCAGGAGTGGCTGTGTGGTAAGTAGGTTATAGTAGAAGACACTTGCGCAAAATGCTACGCAGTGGGACTGAACCTGGAACCAGGTGGTTGGTAAGCAAGCTACTTTATTTCATAAATATTATGGCAAATATTTATGAAATAAAGTAGCTTGCTTATCAGCCACTTGGTTCCGGGTTCAGTCCTGCTGCGTGGCACTTTGCGCAAGTGTCTTCTACTATAACCTCGGTCTGACCAAAGCCTTGTGAGTGGATTTGGTAGATGGAAACTGAAAGAAGCCCATCATATATGTATGTTTGTGTGTCTGTGTTTGTCCCCCCACCGTTGCTTGACAACCGATGTTGGTGTGTTTATGTCCCATAACTTAGTGGTTCGGCAAAAGAAACCAATAGAATAAGTACTAGGCTTACAAAGAATAAGTCCTGAGGTCAATTTGTTCAACTAAAAGCAGTGATCCAGCATGGCTGCAGTTAAATGACTGAAACAAAATAAAAGAATAAAGTAAAAAATTAAAGTATATAAAACATAAGTAGGGAGGGAGTTCCAGCGAGCCAACATCGTAGGAAAGAAGAGCTCTTTAGAGCAAAGGCCATTATAGAAGCAATAGAAAATGTAGGAGAGAGGTGACAGCACAGCTGTGAACCAGAAGCCAGAGCATGTCTGTGAGGGAATTTATATCAATCAGTCAGATGGCCCTTTTCTATATATGGTCTAGAGTACCTGTATGCAGCAGCACCCTCCCAGATTTGAAAGCAAGATTTCCTTCTGAACCTCTTTGAGCTTTGTAGAAAGTGAATAGCTTTTGGAGGATGAAGAGTCTTCTGACCATTAACAGAAGGGTTAGTTGTTTGAATGCACTCCTTGATAGTGAGACCAGGCATTTGGAATGATTGTGAGAGCTCCAGCTGCATGCATGCTATTCATGCTTAAGTAGGGTGTAATATAACAATGTTTTGTTGGTATAACTACATATCTATGACTACTTGCTAAAGCACATGTACATACATACATTACTAGTTGCTTTCCATGTCCAAGAATGTCAGTTTCCTCTCAATTAAGTGGGTTCTCCATGTTGATAGTATTAATGACTGACAAGGACAATCCTTACACAAAAGAGGCTCGAACAAGAATAGCAAAAAAGAGTTGGCAGAAGTCATGGTTGTGGCAACTTTAAAAAGGTCATTAGGTGGTGATAGTGTTACACATCTGAAACACTTCCGAGCTTCTTTACCATGATTTTGTCTCAATTTCAGCCATTTTCAGGATTGATTGTAGCTTGTATTTATAACAGCAGAGAGGACAACCTTGTGGCCTGTTCCTAATGGTTAATTCACTAAAGAGAATCTGACAGAGAAATCTCTCTTCATTCATTCTAACCATATGTTCTGACCGTCATAGCCAGTGTTTCACCATAGTGGGTTCTATGCTCAGAGTAGTACTTATGGTTTGTTGCTGAAGAAATCATCATCATCATTTAATGTCCAGATTTCCATGCTCGCAGGGATCAGAGAGCATTTGTTGAGGCAGATTTTCTGCAGCTGGATGGCTTTCTAGTTGCCAACCCTCATTTTTTCCCATAGCTAAACATTTTTTACAAGGAAGACTGAAAACAAACAGCTTTGCTTGTACAATGATGATGCTTATTTACAACCATTATGTAAAGCCTAGACAAGGGTACGCACAAACACATATATACACATATATATATGACCAGCTTTTTTCAGTTTCCATCTACTAAATCCACTCACAAGTTTGGTTGGTTCAGGGCTATTGTAGAAGATATTTGCCCAAGGAACCATACAATGGAAGAATCCAAAACCACATGGTTGAGAAACAAGCTTCTTTACCATAAAGCCACATCTATGCCTTTGCGTGTGTGTGTGTGTGTAAATGGTGGTAATTGACAGAACAAAAACAAAAGTAGGAAATTTAAACCACTGTATGCAGGAAACTGAAAAATTTTAAGTTAGGTGATTGAAAAAACAATTATTTTAGTCTAAGCTATCTTCCAGAACAATTTTAATTAATTAAATAATAATCTAAAACCCACAATAATGCAACTTTAAAATGATAAAATATCTAGAAAATGCTGTTAAGAGATAACAAAATGATTTGTTATAAATTTACAAACAAAAAACAATTGTCTAAAAAAAACTGAAGTCATCACTAAAGAAGATGAATATAACACCAGTATTGTTAAGATCAACAAAAATGGTTTTGTCTGTGAGAGGAATTAAAGTTAGAACCAAATACCTCCAAAAGCTACTAGGATTGTTACTCATCCTGCTAGAAATACCAGCTAAATTTCTCTGGAAGCACATTCTATCATCTTTAAACCTTTAGCATTTAATCTGGCCATGTCTGGTCCAAATGTTCTACCTGGTTTATGTTAAAACTGACCACATCCAGCCTCTCACCCCTACCCTACAATGTTATTCTAAAATTATACAAACACACCATTAAAATCTTGTAGCTACGAGATAATGCATGATTAATTCAAAACAGTGTATATAAATAAGCATCACATTTGACAAAGAAATCTGAATGCTAAAGGGTTAAAAAAAAAAATGAAGGTCACATTAGTATTGGATGCCTGATGTCTATAAAAGATTGAATAAAAATGTCTGGAACATCTTAATTCATAGGTTTGTTTGATCAAATCTGACCTATGCTAAATAATAGCATCTTTATTGATAATGGCTAAGATACTGAAAAGTATGCTAGAAATCTGACGTGTTTGCCAGATAAAATTGTTTTGGTTAGTTTGAATTTATGCAGTAGTATATCTGTAATAATTTTTAAAGTAGTAACAATAGAAATTGTTGAATCTCCATGAAATGCTGGTGTTGCTTGTTAACTACTGCTACTCTTTATAGTCAGTCTGCAGATGTCAGTGGAATTTTTAGTAAATCAAAGCCTGATTTAAATTGTCATTTCTATTTAATTTACTAAAGATGAAATTATTGTTAAGCAATGTACATTATGACCAGGAAATCTCACTGTTATACCAACATCTTCAGGAACTTCATGTATGTACCTTTGAGAATTAGCTGTCTTTCATCATCATTGTCATCATCATAGTCGTCATTATCATCATCATCATTGTCATCATCATCATAACATTCACTTTTCCATGCTTGCACAGGTCAGACAGAGTATATTGAAGCAGATTTTCTATGGCCAGATATCCTTTTTGTTGCCAACCCTCACCTGTTTCCAAGGTAATATTTCCCAGACTCGATGTTGCAGAATATTGGAAATGAATGACACTGCTTATATGGCAGTGACACTCATTTACAACTATCATGTGATGTGTAGATGAAGAGATACAAACATTCACTCTCTCAGACTCACACACACACACATATGTACATAAATACACACACACATATATGTATACATGCATACATGATGGGCTTCTTTCAGTCTCCATCTACCAAACCCACTCACAAGGCTTTGGTTAGCTTAGAACTATAGTAGAAGACACCCAAGGTTCCAGACAATGAGACTGAGCCTTAAACCATGTTGTTAGAAAGCAAACTTCTCAACCACACAGCTATACCTGCACCAATCCACACAGTTACACCCGCAAGTTTATATAGTGTAAAGGTACATTTGAAGGAACTTATTTGATAGTCTTGACAAACTCTGTTTCCCCAGAATATTTTGAAATTATTTCTGCTTTCATAAATGCTTTCATTGGCTAATGAAGACATAAGATGATACAATCTTGACACATGTAAGCAATTAATGGTGTAGTCTGATGATGAATGCATGAGATCTCATCAGAAACTCAACTTAGACTGTAACTTTAAAAGCTTTACAGCTGACACGTACAGAAACCAAATATTTTTACAATTTATTCATAACTGGAATCTCTTCTTCCCATATATAGATCAAAATGTGGAAAACAAAGCACTAGCTTTGACTTCAGCCATAGATCAGAATCATTTTTTTGGAAATAACCCTGAAAGATTCTCTGACTTATGACTTTACTCTTCAGGTAGAAAATCATGCCATCTCTCATCAGATTGATTTTGAAACTGCAATTATGAAATCTCAAATTTAAATTATCTGATCTGATGTAACTTTTAGTGGAAGTGAATGGAATACTCAGAGACTTTAAGGAACCCAGTAACTCAGCCTGATGAGCACGGTATATCTTGCTGTCAGTAATAGTTAATAAATTTTCCTACTTAGACACTTATTTGTAGCCCAACTTAGTCAACTTAGTTAACACAATGTTTTCCAACAAGTTATTTAGTACAATCAGCTTATATATTTTGTACCATTATGTTGTGTTGCATTCTAATAAAGAAATTATTCAGCACTTCCAAAGTAGATGGTTTTTGTTTCAGTTAAAGTATTTTAGTTTCAGCCATAGAAATGTTAATTTTTAAGTTTATTATGAGATGTATCACCAAACCTAACTTCAGTTAAGGCTGCAGTTAGGTATGATGAAAGTTCTGAAACTGAGAGAATCAATATTTCTGAAAATTGCCTTGACTTGTCAACCTTGGTTTCCGATAAAGTTCTATAATAGTAACCCAATCAAACACCTCAAACTAATAAACCTCAACTAAGCTGACAACCTTGCAATAACTGGCAACAAGTATGTGTGTATCCAATCAGTCATTCAATGCATCTGTGTGTATGCATCGTATGCTGGCATGAAAATCAATGCTGCTAAGACAAAATTTGTACTCACTGGCATCTTACCTTCTTAAAGGTGAGATTCTGAATGCATTTTATGAATTCAAGTGCTTTGTTGTTGCACTCTTTCATTATCAACAGCCAGCTTTAGACCAGGACACATTCATGTAGACAGAAAATTTTGCATGTGTTGAGCATGATTTTGCACCATACTAGTCTTGTGAAGCAAGACTATGAGAGTGGCAAACATACATAAGCTGGAAGTATTTGACCAATTTTACTTTTGCCAGATCCTTTATATTCTTGCTTTGGATTTTGTCAAATTTTGAAGATTATTATGGCCATGTTGATTGTTTTTGCAACTCTTGTTTGAAAAATGCCTTTGCTGGTGTGATCACTCACTGTCATCCACAGAGCAAATTCATCTATGATGTAGCCATACCAAAGTGCCTTTTGGGACAGCATAAACAGCAAGTGAAGCAGTTGAAAATGTGGCTTAGTATGATTAAGTCTGATGTTAAATTGATATCCTTGCATACATGCTATTCTCCATTAAAATCGTGACTAATTGACATTCACTATATCAGACATTTTGTGATCACTGAGCATAGTTGGCTTCTGTTTGCAATACTGTGGATTCATTGATTGGAACTAGTTAAATTAGGTGAACACCAACATAACTACAAATACACAAAACAATGAACCGTCTACTGATTTTAATCTGTGTTGTTCTACTCCCATCAAAGACCTGTTCAATGACACAGTTCATTTGAATATTTTGCATTCTATGACAACACTCAAAAATATTGGAATTTTGAAGTATTATTTTGATGATATTGTATGCATGCAATTTCATATTGGATTTAAAGAAGAATGTAAATAACTCTATACTATAATAACAATAGCAATGATTGAATCTCCTTGAGGTACTGCGATTCCTACCTACTGCTACTGTTGTAAATACTTTTGTAAACTAAGAAGCATGCATCCCAACCACATGCTTCCAGGTTCAGTCTCACTGCATGGTACCTTGGGCAAGTGTCTTCTATTATAACCTTGGGCTGACCAAAGCCTTGTGAGTGGGTTTGGCAGACTGAAACTGAAAGAAGCCCGTCATGTGTGTGTGTGTCTTTGTATCTATGTTTGTCCCCCACTGCTGCTTGACAACTGGTGTTGGTGTGTTTACATCCCTGTCATTTAGCATGTTAGCAAATGGAACCAATAGAATAAGTACTAAGTCCTGAGGTCGATTTGTTCAACTAAATCCTTCAAGGTGGTGGCCCCAGTATGACCACAGTCAAATGATTGAAACAAGTAAAAGATAAAGGATAAAAGATACTATCTTTACTGTCTGGCAATAGATATCAGTGGATTCTTTTTTTAGTAAATTAAAGCTTGACTTAAATTGTCTTTCATCTTTTCTTGTTCACATTTCAATATCTCTAGGAGACATTAAGAAAGAACATAGTGCTAAAATGATACTAGAATTCATTGAAGATGTTCAAGAAGATGAGGTGGGGGGGACTTTGAATTGAATGCCAAATGTACTAGAGATTGAAGGGTGCACGCCATCCCAAATGTGATAAAAATATCTCATATCTTAGTGATGGTAACTGTAGTTATAGCATGGGTATGGGGCATTCTCATGACCTCTCATAACGATTTCCAGTCTTCTCCCCCTTCAAGATCGACTGTGAAGGGAATCTGGTCTGCATTGCTGATGCAGCTCAGAGGATACTGATGCCGTTTATGCAGGTTGATCATAAACCACTGGAACCTCTCAGTCTTCTTGTCAAAATCTTCTGGCAGTTGCTGTGCAATGTGGGTGCAATGCCTGATGGACAGATCATGCCTGCACATAAACTGGAAAGCCCATGATGTGCTGGAATAGAAGTCTCTGATGCTGATGTCTTTGGCAATTCTTGGCCTCAATTCAAAGGGTAAGTGTCAACACCACGAGTCCTGCCATCCCCTTCTCCTTCACCCATCCGAGAAGCCTCTCCTTCAATTCCAGCCACTTCACTGTCTTGCCCCTCATTGCCTTCTACTCCTTAGGCATCAACTTGATTGTGGCCTTATTGGAGCACCATCGTCAGACAACAGATTTGTCAACCCCAAAGTGACGGCCTACTGCGTAGTTTCCAAACTCCTCAGCAAGCCTGGAGACTAAGAGCTTGAAGGCAGCTGTGAATGCTTGTCTTGGCATGATGACTTGACCGTCATTGAACTTGAAGAGTGAAGTAGATGAGTCATGTGGAACTTGAAGAGCAGAGTAAATGAGTCAGTAAGGCTAATTACAGTCCAAACAATAGGATGTAGCTTGAAAACAACAACAACAACATTGAAAAAATACCTTAGAAATGAGAACTCAGGTTCAAAATTTCCCCTAGACATCTGATGAAGGCTGGAGGGTATATCAACCGAAACGTGTTAACAACAAACAAGATGAGCACAAATATCCGTCAAATGTAAATAATGTACATAATTCCTCATCTCTTAAATATAGAACTGAAAAGTAAGTCTTTATAGAAATTCTCACTACTTTTCTACCAGCACATGTCCCTCTTCTACAGGCTTGCAGCACCATCAAAGTGGAGGCTGCAACTGAAACACCAGCGCACGTTGGCTTGAAATGTGTAATGTTATAAGAAACCCTAACCCTAACCCTAACCCTAAGAGCGTATGATGGACAAAATAAGAATATTTAAACAGTTTTTTTATTAGTTTTTTGGATAATTACATGAAATAATGTTTGGGTTTTAGACCAACTTTTTCTTGTACCCATGTATAAACTGCACCCCGCTTTTCCTGGTTTTCCCGTCGGAAAACAAAGTGCAGTTAATACACTGGCAAATACGGTATTCAAGACTGCATTTTTCCAAAGTATCCTTTGTGTCTTTTTTAATATGATTTGAAGGAAAGCTATGGTTGCTTTTTCTAGCAGCTTGAGGACCACATAGAGACCTCTCAGCAAAGTAATTTTATCATTCTCAAACTATGAGGACTTATTCAGACTGCAGCATTGCTATACATTTGGGAAATTATCATTTATTTAAGATCATTATCATTGTTATTTCTCTGATATGTATAAAAGCCAAACATTGAGTTTATAAGCATTGCAATAAACTCAAGACATTCGACTCTGTTAGCTTAAGCTTTCATGCCTAATTAAATTGTCCTCATATTCTAAGATTCCATGCCAGAGGTTTTGCACTTGCTCCTTCTTAACTATAGTATTTCTTGCATAATTAAGAAGTCATCAATTTTAAAAATCTTTTCTTTCTTATTGTTTTTATTTATTTATTTATTTATTTTGTAATCCTGGCTGATATATAGACAGACCTTAGGTAGTTTTCTTTTGCTTAAGAAAAAAAATATTAATATTTTATATTTTTAAATATATTTCTTAATTACATCATAATTGATATTTCACAATTACCTTGCATGTTTTTTCATCTCTTTTCATCCAAATCATCTCTAATAAGTATATTGTGTGTGTGACTGTGTCTGTACATGGACATGAATGTGCGCCTGTGCATATATGTTTGCTGTGGATTGTGTGTGTGTGTGTGTGTGTGTGTGTGTGCGCATGTGTGCGTTCGTGCATGCATGTGCGCGCGTGCATGTGTGTATGTGTGTGTTTAAAATGAGGCAGTCTATTGTAACAGTTCTATGAATTTCTGTTCTTCCTGTAGAACTAATTCACCCCTAGGCTGCAGATTTTCTCCATTATTTGTTATTGTTAAAACTAGTTTCAACTAACTGTATTTAAACAAAGCCACAACACTGAGGTCATCTGAAGCCCATACTCTTTGCCTTGTGTACATACAGTGCATCCCTGATAGAATAGTAATTTAATACATCTGATTCTGTTAGTTTCAATACTTACTTATAAGCCAAAGTTTCCACACTGAATGTTCACTGGTGTTACTTGAGAAACTGACATGCCGCTGTTAATTTTCTTGTTTTTTACTCTGGATTAGTTTTAATTGTGAAGATCTATGATAAAATGTAGTCCATCCTTTTTCATCCCATCATTTTAGTTTCAGTCATCATGTACCTGATACTACATTAAACAGTGTTGTCTTATATGTATGTCATCAGTTTTAAGATGGTAGGGTCTAATGTAATTTAAGTGAAATTCGGCTGCTGTTTCTAGCAGCTTGAGCAACCATATAAATTGTTTGCTCGTTTAGTACACATATGATGCTGGAGGTTTTTGTTTGTTTTTTTATCTGTCTATCCAGACAGCTACTCTACCTTTTAAAGCATCCATTAGATATATTGTTTATACAATATTGAATTGCAAAGTATATTTTTTTTTTACTGTGATGAACAAACTACTTTCTTATTTTCAAGACTCCCTCAAGGTCATAATAAGTACTAATTGTTGTTTTTAGTGGTATTATTTTACCAAGATTCTATTGATATTTATGCTTGACATAATCACTAACAATTTTATAAGGTACTATATAAATATTAACAATATTTGTTTGCGCTTGCACGGATATGTGTCCATATGTGTGTACATTCACTGTTCTGTGTACTTTCAATGTTCCTCATTCTTCATTTTCTTTCTAAGAATGTTTTTTTTTTCCTTTATTGGGTTTATAACTTTTTATCTTCCTGTAAATGAAGATATTAAAAGTCATGAAAATTGCATGACTGCCCACGTATTTACTTGTAAGTGCAATTGCGCACTACTGCCAAAATACCTAGAGATTTAAGAGAGTTTCTTCATACGCACACACACACACACACACACCATATAAAGCTGTACTCAAATAACACTGGAGGCAATATCATAGCAACGAGTATGTGACTTTTTATTTCCAAGATAAATTCTGTTGCTACCGAATTACATTAGAGGATTTCAAATTAATTAATAACTTTGTATTTCTAGGAAATTCCTATGAGAATACTTGTTTTATATTCACACATTATTTTGATAACTCAACTGTTCCTCATTATATATTTATCTGATAAGGGAAGCGGAGCTGGCCAGGATAGAAGAACATCTACTAAAAAGTATTTTATTTTTTACTTGTTTCAGTATTTCATTTTTTACTTGCTGAGACACTGCCTTGAATGAATCAACCCCCAGCACTAATATTTTTGAGTTTGATACTTATCCTATCAGTCACTTATGTCAAACTGTTCTGAGTTATAGAGATGCAAGCAAACTGACACCAGTTGTCAAACAGTGGTTGAGGACAGACACACACATACACATACACACTTATATATACATACACAAACATATATATGTGAATATATACAACAGGCTTCTTTTATTTTCTGCCTCCCACTCCAAGGTGCATGCAGTGGAATTGAATTCAGAACCATGTCGTTGAGAAGCAAACTTCGTACTACACAGCCACACTTGCACATTGCAGTTTTTACTTTTAATCCTTTCAATTGCAAATTCAAATCTAATTCATTTTTTTTTCATCCACAATTGTTAAAATGAAAGCAGTAATGAAATTGGAATTAATTCATTGTTTTTTTTTTAATAAAAATTAGCCTTTTTATCTTGTCTAGTTCAAAGAAATCCTTTGTTTACCTCAAAAGTAAACTTTCCCATTGATAACAAATTAAAAAAGAAAAATTTTAATCTTATATGAAAATTTACCAACCACATGGTTCCAGGTTCAGTCCCACTGTGTGGCACCTTGGGCAAGTGACTTCTACTATGGCCTCAGGCCAACCAAAGCCTTGTGAGTAGATTTGGTAGATGGAAACTGAAAGAAGTTTGTAGTATATATATATATATATATATATATATATAATACATCACCTTACTATATTTCAACCCTTATATCTTTACAACTCTTGAAGAACATCAAATTTATTATTGCTTTTTATTTTCTCTTATTCTTCAGATCACAGCGTACCTCGGCAAACGGGATTTTATTGACCATCTTTCTCACATTGACCCTGTTGGTAAGTCATTAAAGACAGTGATAAATTTTTCATGTATCTATATATGTGATGAGGCAATGAATTCATTTGTAAGTTACCAGAGTTCTATCCATACTCTGGCCCAAAAGTTTTTGGGAACAGGTTGGTAAGTTGGTTCTCATTAAACCCCAGAGGCCCTCCTAGGGCATCATCATTTTTATGCTCTGCCATCACTCTTTACAAAACCAAAGTAGTATTCCCACTGCCGGCCTTGCCCATCTTGTGGATAAGCATGAGTGCCTGCCAACACTCCTTTTGCCATTCAGTCAGATTACATCTTTTAATGAAACCAGGTTTAAATCTCTCCAAAGAGGCTGGTCGCAGAAAGAATTCCTCTGCCAGCAGATTCCACAACTTATCACCATCCAGGTAGCGCCAGAGATGCCTCAGCCTCAACGCATGTCTGCATATCATCAACCAGGGCATCCCTAACCCACCCTTTAGCAGCTCTTGGCAGCAAACAGAGTGCCTCACAAGTGGCTTTCCTCCCTTCTACAATACGCAGAAAAGAAGTTGCTCCAACTTGTTCAGCCATGAGTTGGGGTAAGGGACAATGGTCATGCGGTAGGTGATAACAGATGTAATAAACACCTGTACCACCTCCTTTCAGGGACAGAGACCTTCTGGACCAGGTCAAGACTAAGGCATCCACCCTGTCTGCCACCTCGCTTCAATTCTTCTCTGTCTGGGAGTCTGGTCCAAATCAAACTCCAAGCAACAGGACCATCTGTTCAGTGACCCACGACACTGGACGATATCGGCTTACTCCTCCAGGTGCCAAGGTGCAAGACAACGGACTTGTCCTTGTTAACTTTTGCCCCTGCCACCACCTCATATCCTCTGATAGCCTCCTCTACATGAGGTAGCTGAGCCTCATTGGACACAATGATGGTGACGTCATCCACGTAAGCAGAGACCGACTTACTGCAACCGATTTCACTCGGGGTGCCCCCCAAAAAATTCTCCAGCTTCCGCAGTAATGGCTCAAGAGCCAACACGTGTAGAAGCAGAGACAGAGGACACCCTTCACGAACTGAACGCTTGATCAAAAACAGCTCCGAGAGGTAGCCGATTATCTGGATGGTGGATTTAATGCTGCTATACATAGCGGAGACCCACCCACAGAAGTCAGGGCCCAGCTCAGCCACATCAAGGACTACCACCAGGTACTGGTGGTCTACCCTATCAAATGCTTTACTTTGGTCTAAATGGACCATTGCCCCACCTTTGCTGGTTAATTTACCCACCCTGTCTAAGGTGTAGCAGATAAAGTGAAGACTTGAGGCAACCAGGCATAATCCCCTCCCCAAAAGGGGGAAAAAAAGTCTATATAATTTAAAATTCATCTTTTCATTAAAATTTTTAAATAAGGTTCATTTGAACTCACATTAACTTCATCTGTATGTGTTGTTTTGTGCTGTACCATCTATATGTGGCATTATTGTCTTAATAAAAAAACTCAGCTAGCAAGCCATGCTACTCTAGACTGATGATGAGCAATGACTCTGAAACTAGTCTCTGGATGCTGGCTTTGCTGGGTGGAGGTGCTTAGCTCCCCCTTTGAAAACATAAGGACACAGAAAATGTGTCATGGCCAATTGGAAATGGTGTTTCCTGGGGCTAAATAGCAGTAGCATTATTTCCTTTTATGGGATTGTCACATTAAGTTTACAACATACCATCACTTTATCATTACATAATAATCTTTATAATGATTTTTTTTTTTTTTGTAATCAACTTTAGTTTATATAATTCTACAGTGACTTTTTTTCATACTCATTGCAAATTTTGTCTTACTAGCAAGACTGTAGACCTTAGAAAAACTCATATATATATATATATATATATATATATAAGCTTTAAGTTTATTTGTTTTACAGTTTGTTCTTTATAACTTTAAAAATGTGTAAAGATTTCATTAAAAGTTTAATAAGATCTTTGTTTGACAAGTTTCAGAAAATTAGATTGGAATGTTGAAACTCAATTGTATAACTCATTTTCTAGATTCTCATCAATGCATGAGATGAGTTTATTAATCTACAAATTCTAACAGTAGAAAATGTTCATCTACATGGTGGTATAAGTTAACAATTCCGATTGTCACAGTTAGAAAAGTTCAATCAGTTCTTATTATTCGTCTATTTTAAAATTTATTAAAAATTTAATTCATGGGAGAAATAGATCTGTTATATTTTTCTTGAAATTTATCACATCTGAATTTCATCTGGTTACTTAAAAAAGGGGGTTTCATTTACCTTGAAATTTTTTTTTTTCTTTTTTTGTATGTTGAAGCATGCTACATCTGCATAATAGACTTTAAATTTAGAAATATTTAACTAATCTTTTATTGTATATTGCATATTTCCAATATCATCATCACCATCAGCAACATCATCAATTGTGGTGCCTGATACACTCTGCTAAAAGCTTTTGTGTCAGCATGCTGTTCAGAAATATTAATTTGCCTCTTGGTATAAAACTCTATACTTCAATAGCAACAGCTTATGAAGTAACAGAGGTTATGTTGTCCTAAAGAAAAATACTAAGTAAATATTGTAAACGTTTCAAATAAAGTGAATAAATATTTTAATTATTACAAATCATGAATAGGGATAGGAGGAAAATTCTGATTTTGAATTTCACCTTCATTTTTATGGATAGAATGCCTTTCTTTTCCTTTACTTTGTCCTTAGTTTTTGTATGTACTAAATTTACTGAGAGCACAATTTAATCAATCAAGAAACAGGAAATCAGATGAACTTGACCAAGGACAAGAGTCATTCTCAGATCTAGAAGCCACTGTTACATCTCATAGGACTAACATTTTACTGCTAAACATCAGACACACTCTCCACTGCATTTAATTAATCAAATTTTGGAGTTGTTATCCCTTACTTTTTTTTTTTTTGCTTACCAAAATTAGTCAGGAAAAGATTTGTTCTTATCATTAATTAATTAAAATTACACAAAGGGTGTGATTTAAAATTTATTGGCATACTACATCAAGTATGCCTGTGTCCACTTTACTATAATCTGCTTGAAGTGGTCGAGTCACACAGCTACTGTCCAAAGTAAAAAGAATGAAGAAATCAAGAGAGATGCTGAATAGAACAGATCTCAGCACTGTTTTTAAAGTCAATTGGCCAGTTAACATTAATAGATAGATTTCCTGTTCAGTGGATAGGAAATAGCTAAGTAAAGAATCAATACTGTATCATTGGTATAACTCAGAAGTATAGTAGTAGCAATAACATTTGATATAGAAGTTCAAGCTTCATAATCATGGATTGCAGTAAAAAGTCACATAGTGTCAACAGATTTGATATTGGTTAAATTAAGTTGTTATTGTTGTTGTTCTTTAGCCTTAGGTCAGTCCTGATTAAGACAATGAATGACCAAGACAACCAATAATCAAAGGCTTTGCCACCATGAACAACTTATCTTTTATTCAGGTATAGTGTGATATATCTTGAGGACCTTCATAGTAGCATATCGTTTGAGGAAGATTTGGTTGCTGTTCCTAGAAGATCTAACAACAATGTAGAGGCTCCCCTGGGAACTCCTGATTACATTAAATTAATATCAAGAAACATTGCTCTATATACACAATTAGATTATTCTGTAGTATCTTAGGTTTGATACAAAAGAAGCCTGGATAATAAAGGCAAGAATACATCAATGTTGTGAAAATATGTTAAATTAAATTTGAATGAGAAACTGAACTTATAATTCAATTTAATAATGTTGTCTAATGTGGTCAGAGATGATTATGGTTACAACAACAATTCTCATCTTCATTATCACATTATCTTTGGTCAGTTCAGTTTGCATCACAAGAAAGTTAAACCTAATGTGACTTTTAGAGTCTAGCTTTGGCTTACTCATCCTAATATGTCACTAATTTAGGTTGCCACATCATATATATAGGGCTTCTGTTGGTCAACTTTCACTATACCTCTGTACATGCATGTGTACAATTTTTTGTAGATGACTGGCACTTGCTCATACTTGCAAGATTCCCCCTCTCCATGCCACTGTTGTTTATCCAAGAGAAAGGCCAACAATTTGGATTGATACAGCTTAACACTAATGTCATCACTGGCATTACAGTCAGAACACAAAGAGCCAAAACAAATACCATGGGACATCTTTCCTCAGCCTCTGGCAGTTCCTCCAATCTACTGCCCAAGATTGGTACTTTTTTATTGACGCCCCCACCCTCAAAGGATGAGAGATGAAGTTGATCTTAGAAAGATTTGAACTCAGAGCATAGAGAGTCAGAGCAAATACTGTGAAACTCTGTTAATTCACACCATCTTCCCATCTCATAGCTTATACTCAAATACATGAAAATATACTAGTGACTTGGCTGAAGCAGCTTACAGCAATGCAAAGGTTAAATTCCTTTTACATAATAAAGTTACAAGTTTCAACTCTTAAATATGTTTTGATCATTTTTACAGTAGGAGATGCACAGATGTTTAGTTAAAAAGTTTACTTTACCACTATTAGTTTGAGGTTTGATTCCATTGAGCAGTACTTTGGTTAATTGTCTTATCTTAGGTTCAGATTGACCAAAGTTGTGTGAATGAAATCTGGTTGATAAAAACAAAATGGAAGTCCATCTATTACACCATTTCTCTTCTTGTGTGCCTGACTTGATCCATCATCCTGTTTAATGCCATCACCTGGGCTTTAAGTGCTCAAAACAGAGATTATTCTGTTGCAAGCATTGAAGTCAGGCCTCTGGTCTCAGGATAACTCTCCCCTGACAGTCTCAGAAGCTCTGAAAATAGTCACAAGTGCTGCTCTTCCTCCTCTGATTAGGACATATAAAGAAAAATTTAAAAACAAAATCCATAAACACCAAACTGCCAATACTCAGTCTGGTTGGGCATTCTACTGCTGCCTTTTTTACACACACACACACACGCTCTCTCTCTCTCTCTCTCTCTCTCTCTCTCTCTCTCTCTCTCTCTCTCTCTCTCTCTCTCTCTCTCTCTCTCTCTCTCTCAAAGAGACATGCTTTCAAGAATTAGAAGATTGGGATAGCAGAGAATTATACCAGATAGCTAGGGGAGAAGCAGAATGAAAGAGGTTAGTCAGTGTTCTACAGTATGCGGACTAGAGGCATAAGGTGTTCTGGATTGCAAGACAGTATATCAGAAAAGAAATTGAGATGTTATGAGAGAGAAGTGTGTATGGATGGCTAATGGTACATTTGTCCTTTGTGATTCAGAAAAGAAAGAGGGATAAAATCATTATGGTGAAAGGCGACAAAATGAGGAGAATGCATGGGAGAAAGAGAGTCTTGCCAATATGAACCTGATGGAGGGACCATCTGTTCTAGTTGGCAGCAGTATGATAGATAAAGCAAGGAAAACCCCTTAGTTCATCAGGATTTGCACTGTGATGTTTAAAATATCTGGTAGAATGGGATGACGATGATGACAATGACAATGGATGGATGGACATATGAACAGATGTATTACATTATAGTTAATAAAAATTATGATTATTGTGACATCATTCTGATATATCATCCATATCTATTTTCTATAATTAGTACTCTTTTGCTAAAACCAGCAGCAGCACCAGTCAGCTAATTTTCCAAAAGCTTCTGTCTTGAATGAATGTGTTGAACATTGCGATGAATCATTTGCATCATTCTTAAGTATTCTTATGTTAAACTTTGAATCAACTTATTTATTCTTGATCCTATAGTGGTTAGTGATAACTCGAACAAACTTTACTATTTTTCGCATTATTATTTATTATTTATTTTGTTATTTTGTTCCGGTTAAGCTAGATGGAGTTACACTTGACATTTGCATATATTTCTCAAACATATGTCTTTATGGTTTGGTGGCCTTACTAGTATAAATAATCTTAACATGGAACTATTTTCTAATGAAGTACTCAACATTTATTTTAGTAAGATTGCTTGCCCAAACACAGTCCCTGAGGCTTTAACTAATCAGTTAATGTATTTCTCAGCATTATATAAGCTGAATGCTGGTATCAGGTCTCATTAAAAGAGATTTCATTTCCGAATTGTAAATACAAAATAGCAAAGCATGTTAGTGTTTAATGATATTCATAAAAGTGGTTTTATATCAATGTGTCTTGTTTATATAAAGTCATCAATTCACCAACAGAATACCAACAGAATACAATAGACTTGTCATTAACCGTCAACACAAACATATTAACACACATATTGTACATATTTGCACATACATACATATATATACATACATACATATATATATATATATATATATATATATATATATATATATATA
>NC_068985.1:33649053-33649862 GCF_001194135.2 Octopus bimaculoides
ATATATATATAGTAAATAGCCAATGAATATTCAATGGGTGGTACTACAACACCTTGTTAATTATGAATTCTGGTTTGTGTGTTTTTTTGTTTCTTTTTTACTATTTTACAAGCTTGCATTGCATGAGTGGGATGGTTTTTTTTTGTTTTGTTTTTTTTGAGACATTTATTGTTTCTATCACTGACCAATCAGCCATGAAGTAGGAGTGGAACATGCTTTTTTTCTGTTACTAAATAATTCAGAGATGCCATTTGCAAGAAAAAACAAATGTGAAGTTAATGTTAACATATCTAATGCATGTAGTATTTAAAAAAACCTATGCTACATAGGAATGAATATGTAGTAAGAAATATTTTTACTTTCAAGGCAAGTTAAAAATTAACCATTCCACACTGTTTTTAATCCTATTCAGTAAGCTTAACTTTCATCAGTAAACTTCGCCTTCATCAGTAAACACAGCCTCATCAGCAACCTTAACCTCCATCAGTAACCTGAGCCTTCATCAGTAACCTTAGCCTTCCACAGTAAGCTTTAGCCTTTGTCAGTAACCTTAGACTTTGTCAGCAACTTGAACATTTATCAGTAACTTTAGCCTTCATCAGTAACCTTAGCCTTCATCAGTAAGCTTTAGCCTTCATCAGTAAAATTTAGTCTACATCAGTAGCCTTAGCCATCAATAGTAACTTTAGCCTTCATTAGTAACCTTAGCCTCATCAGTAAGTTTTAGCTTTCATCAATAACCTTAGCTTTCATCAATAATGTAATCCTTTGTCAGTAACCTTAGCCTTCATCAGTAACCTTAACCTTCA
>NC_068985.1:33651028-33659534 GCF_001194135.2 Octopus bimaculoides
TATCAGTAACTTTAGCCTTCATCAGTAACCTTAGCCTTCATCAGTAAGCTTTAGCCTTCATCAGTAAAATTTAGTCTACATCAGTAGCCTTAGCCATCAATAGTAACTTTAGCCTTCATTAGTAACCTTAGCCTCATCAGTAAGTTTTAGCTTTCATCAATAACCTTAGCTTTCATCAATAATGTAATCCTTTGTCAGTAACCTTAGCCTTCATCAGTAACCTTAACCTTCATCAATAACCTTAGCCTTCATCAGTAACTTTAGCCTTCATCAGTAACCTTAGCCTTCATCAGTAAGCTTTAGCCTACATCAGTAACTTTAGCCTTCATCAGTAACCTTAGCCTTCATCAGTAAGCTTTAGTCTTCATCAGTAACCTTAGCCTTCATCAGTAAGCTTTAGCCTTCATCAATAAGATTTTGCCTTCATCAGTAACCTTAGCCTTCAGCAGTAAGCTTTAGCCTTCATCAATAATCTTAGACTTTGTTAGCAACTTGAACCTTTATTAGTAACCTTAGCCTTCATCAGTAAGCTTTAGCCTACATCAGTAACTTTAGCCTTCATCAGTAACTTTAGCCTTCATCAGTAACCTAGCCTTCATCAGTAACCTTAGCCTTCATCAGTAAGCTTTAGCCTTCATCAGTACTCTTAGACTCTGTCAGCAACTTAAACCTTTATCAGTAACCTTAGCCTTCATTACTAAGCTTTAGCCTACATCAGTAACTTTAGCCTTCATCAGTAACCTGAGCCTTCATCAGTAACCTTAAATTTTGTCAGTAGCCTTAGCCTTCATCATATGTAATGATCTACTAACAAAAGAGTCATTAAATATATCTCCAAAATTAATTTATTGATCTCTAAAGAATTTTATTTGCCTATGTCAATCAATACACAATATATATTACCTAGCTATCAGGGATATGTACTTGGATATCTAGCGAGTTACCTATAATAGACCTATCTGTTCAGAAGGTGATTTAATTTTCGTAGTCTTCACCTTGTGAAACTGGAGTTTGATGCAAGCCCTCAAAATGTACCTCTGACTTAGGAGGTATTTCTTATTTTTTGTTTACACTACAATATCACAAATGTTAACCAGGAAATACTTTTAACTATCTAAAAGAAATTGATATGTAAAAGCAATCAGTGACATACACAGCAAAAAGTGTCTTGTAAATGGCCGATTCTTATTGTTTCTAAAATAATATACTAGGAAATGAATTTCTGACTTTTAATTTTGTGTTTTTTTTTAATTTTCTTTTATACCAAACACTTCTAAATTTATGAACTCTTTGAGAAACAATCTAAGAGTGGTGCTAATATTGTACAGAAATATAAGATTTATTAATTTCATTTTCCTCTTGTTTAAAATGTATCAAAAAATTACTAATTCATACAATAAGTTAATTCAGTCTTATTATTGTACTGGCTATTATCTGATTTCCAATGCTAATCTGCTCTTTCCATGCCAGTTTCTAAGTTATTAGCAAGAATCTTTGAAGTGGTTGGTTAACTTCCTTAGGAGAATTAATAAGGCTTCTGACATTGTTCATTATGTGAGAGTATATTTTGTTTAGAAAAAAATGACTATATTATCCCTTAATTATTGCTGTTTCCCTTTCCTTTTTCCTCAAAAATATATATTTGTGTAATTAAGAATAATATAAAAGTGCTATCCTTTATAATTTTCATAATCCAACATATCAAACTTCCGATTTAGTGATATAACAAAAACGATTTTCATCTCTAGAATATAGATTTCTGGATTTAATTCTTGAAAAAGTTTCTTGTGGAAAAAAAAATTGTTCACAAAGTTATGTGCAAAATTAAAATCCCATACTTTTTATATGTATTTCTGTCAGTGTCTTCCAAAGATTTTGTTAAGAAGTCAGGAAAATTTGTAAGCATGAATAATTTATTAGTTGTCACAAAAACTCAGTGCCTATACATCTTTTTTATCAGAAATGATTTTATAGTAGAAAAAATATCCTCATTAAATTTTTATAGAAGAATATAAGGCAAAAAATTATAACTTCATTTATTAGCAATGATATATATCATGCCAACTTGGAAAAAGGGCATTAAATGATGATGATGATATATATTGTCTTTTTACATGATTTAGAAGGACCAATGCATTATCATCATCATCATCATTTAGTGTTCACTTTTCTTTGCTTGCATGGATCAGACAGAATTTCTTGGGGCAGATTTTCTACAGGTGGATGCACTTCCTGTCACCAACGCTCAAATGTTTCCAAGGATGCTAATAGTTTCCCTTTCATGAAAGACTGGAAAAAGCAATGTCACTGGTATGGTGATCTCATTTACACATATACATATATATATTATCATCATCACCATCATCATCATCATTTAGTGTCCGCTTTCCTTGCTGGTATGGGTTAGACGGTTTGACAAGAACCGGTAAGGCAGAGAGCTGTACCAGATTCCAGTCTAATTTTGGATTGCTTTCAATGACTGGATGACCTTCCTAATGCCAATCACTCCAAGAGTGTAGTGGGTTCCTTTCATGCGTCACCAGCACTGGTGCTCTTACATGTCACCAGCACAGGTGATTTTACATGTCTCCACCATCAGCCATGACTACAATTTTACTTGGCTTGATGAGTCTTCTCAAGCACAGCAAATCGCCAAAAGTCTCAATCACTTGTCATCACCTCCGTGAAATCCAACGTTCAAAGAAAATGCTTCACCACCTCGTCCCATGTCTTCCTGGGTCTACCTCTTCCATGGTATTTCTTCATACAGCTGTCTTCATCCACATGCATCACATGACCATACCAGCACAGTCATCTCTCTTGCATACCACACTTGATGCCTCTTATGCCCACTTTTTCTCTCACTTTATTGTACATACACACTGACATTACACATGCACTATATATATATATATATATATATATATATATATATATATATTATCTTTTACTTGTTTCTGTCATTAGACTGTGACTGTTCTGGGTACTGCCTTGAAGAAATTTTAACCAAATGAATTGATTCCAGTACTTTTTTTAAGCATAGTACTTATTCTATCAGTTTCTTATGTTGAATGGCTAAGTTATGGGGATGTAAACACACTAACATCAGTTGTAAAGCAGTGGTGGGGGACAAACAAATACACACACAGAAACTGTAAGAAGCCTGTCGTATATATATATATATATATATATATATACGTACACAAATGGCTTCTTTTAGTTTCTGTGTACCAGATCCACTCACAAAGTTTTGGTCAGCCTGAGGCTATTATAGAAGACACTTGCCCAAGGTGCCATGCAGTGGGACTGCACCCCAAACTATGTGGCTGGGAAGCAAGCTTCTTACCATTCAGCCACGCTTACACCTATATACATATATACACACACATACACATATACAAGGCTCTGGTTGGCCTAAGGCTGTAGTAGAAGATTTTTGCTGAAGACTGAACCCTACACTACATGGTAAGGATGGAAGTTTCTTTACATAAATGCCTTTATGGATATATTTTCATACTTAAATTGCTGTCTTAGTAATTTATGTATGTGTTTCAAGCTAGATGTGTTTATCTGAGCACAAGCAGGATACGTATGTTAATATCAATAATAATAATAATAATAAAGATAATAATAATGGTGGTTGTCATAGATGACGTGCTGGTGGTGTTTGTGCCAGCAGTGGTAGTTGTGGGAGGCACCAACTACCAGCAGTGCTAGTTGTGGTGATGACAACAAGGATGAAAGCAATATAGAAGAATTGAGAATACCAATAACCATTGTAATACTAGTATTCACTATTTGCAACATAATCAACGGTGCACAGAACATTTAGTAGCAAAATGCTCAATAAACTTCAAAGCATTGTTAACAATTTGGTCACATCTGTTGTTGCCTATTTTTAACTGTTTCGGAGGATATAAGAGAAGAAACTCATGTGATGGTATTAGGCTGTATAATGAAATAAAAAGAAAAGCACTACTGGAAGTTTCTCTCATAAAATCTTAACTATTGCTACTGAATTATAAAGCACGAGTTTACTTTGCCAAGGATATTAAAAGTGAACTGCCATACAAATAAAGAGACATGTTATTTGATATTGGAAAAGATTTGGTCAATAAATCCTGGATCTACTATCATCATATGTGAATTTTAGGGGTTTTTTTTTCTTAAATAAAAAGGGGATCATTGAGAGGTTAGTCTTTCAACATAAATAAATTAGAATTTATACAGGCACAAATATATCTATGTTGTTGAGAAGTTTGCTTTGCAACCATATGGCTTTTTGGGTTCAGTCCCACTGTGTGTCACTTTGTGCAAATGTCTTCTATTATAACCCTAGACCAACCAAAACCTTGTGAGTGAATTTTTGTAGACAAACTGAAAAAGAGGCCCATCATGTGAGTGTATGTATGTATGTATGCATGCATGCATGGATTTATGCTTAAAAAAAACTCGTTCACTCCACCAATTGGGGAAGAATAAGTAGAACTTGACATTTTTGTAGGGAAGAAAGAACTTGATGTGGTGGACAGCTTTGTGTACCTTAGAAGAATGCTTAGTAGAGATCGTACCCATGATTGTAAAATAAATCAATGAAAGCTAGTATTGCTTTTGAGAAACTTGAGATGCAAGTTCTGTCAGAATGGGGTATCACGGCATGAAGCTCACTGTGTATGAGGTCTATTCTTACATCCCTGCTTTACGGGTACAAAATGTGGACAACTTAAAGGCATCATATCAAGCAGCTGGAAAGGTTTCATCAGCATTGTATCCAGTGCATCCTGAACATAAAATGGTGTGCACCTGATATTGTTGTATTTGAGAATGCCAGCAACACCAATATTGAGCAAAGGATAATTTTGAATCAGATGCATTAGGTTGGTCATGTTGTCAGGATGGAAAATGAAAAGCTACCCAAACAGATATTTTATGGGAAGCTGATCAGAGGGAAAAGACCTCAGCATAAAACTAATGAGTGGTTTGAGGATGTCATAAAAGGCAGCCTCAAAGCTTTGGAGATTGAAATAGATATCTGAGAGACATTGGCTAGAAGCTGTACATCATGGAGCTTGCTGTTTTGAAGCATTCGCTCTGTAAGCAGGACCCAAGACTACAAAAAACCAAGCAGGAATTGAGGTGTTATGTGTGTGGATAATTTCTTCTCACAAGAGCTGGGTTTGTCAGCCATCTAATGTCACATGAGCCAGTGAGAAATCAAGCTGGTCTGAAAAGCCACGTGCATGCACATAGTCAACTAATGTTCAATGTAAAAATGGCACTCTTCTGACAATTAGCAATCAGCATATATCTATCTATACATTTTTATTTATATATATATATATATATATATATATATATATATATATATATATATATATAAATAATAGTTATTAGCAAGGGATTATCAATCCAGGCAAAATACCTTATAAGCTCTTTGTTATTTACACCAGGCTAACAATATTATTTAGATTTGTAAAAAACTCTATGTAATCTTGTTGCAGGGTCTGAGGTTATGGTTCATCACCATTCTATATTATAAATCCATGGTTGTGTTCCAGTTATACTGGTTTTTATACAGAGTGATATACAAGGCAAGGCATAAATAATGGTTATTACATATTTTTTGTTTATTGTAGTAAATTTGACGTACATCTGTTTTCAGTAGTCATTACAGGTTCGTTATTAATTACAAAGTTCCAATAACGAAACTATAATGACTACTGGAAACAGTTGTAAATCAAATTTACTTCAATAAAGGAAAATAGGAAATGGCCATTATTTACGTCTTCTCTCATATATATAGGTGGATTTCCTTTGGTTTCAACAATGAGGTTTCACTTGTTCTGTTAACTGTTTTACCTGCTCATTAAATTAGTAAGTGGCTGAGCATTCCACAGATACAGAATACTCAATATAATTCGCAGGCAGAATCAGCATAATAGATGTGTGACAAGGCTGTACTTTTATATTTCAAGTATTATCCACCCCACAGGCTTCTATGTGGTTTCTGTTTACCTAATTTCATTCACAAGGTATGAGTCAACCCAAAGCTATAGAAAAAGACGTTTACCAAAGATGCTAAATAGTGGAATTGAAAGTTGTACATCATGGTTGCAAAATGAACAGCTTGACCATTCAGCTATATGGCACCTATAACCTGTGTGTGTGTGTGTGCGCGCCTTGACAATGTGCACTTATTCTAAACAAATGTCACCATCATACAAAGTGGGTTTTTTTTTTTGTTTGCAATCTTCCTTAAAAAAACTGTCCAGACTGGGGCAGAAATAATACCTTGTTTGAAAGCAATTTTAGCAAAACATATTAAGCAAACTAATAATAAATCAAAAAACATAAAAATAAACAAGCTTTTGACAGTTTTATAGATATTTCAAATTTAAGATGCTATGATGCTAGGTGTTTCCATTATTTTGTCCAACCCCTGTATGTATACAGGTATATCTACATGTGTGAAAGAGACAGCTGTGTGCACATGTGTATCATACATGCATACGCAGCTTTCTGAACTCAGTATAGGTACATATAATAAACGGGTGCATTTAATTATTCTCAATGCTTTCAACATCAGATATAATCAGAGTAAGGTTAAATATGGTGATTAGAGACAATATTATGGGTTAGCTAACATTATTCTAGTTACATATAACTGCTTATTAGATATAACTACTTGTCAGATTGTACCAGCTCTTCTTTAATTAGCAAGTTCACAGTCTTGATGTTGATGTGTGTGTCTATAATAGAATAATGCTATAGTTTCCATTATATCTATCTTGATGAAAACAATCTTATAACCTTCCTCAATAAAACTATAAACACTACTATTAAACAATAATGGTAACAGCAGCTGTGGTGGTGGCAGCAGCAGCAGTGTTGGGGAGTCACCTCTTCCTCCTCTTTCTCTTCTTCCACTTTCTCTTCCTCTTCCTCTTTCTTCTTCTTCTTTCCATTTTAATTTCACATTCACACCTGGGAATTGAAAACTTCCATTTAGATTTTCACAAAGCTCCCCACCACCTGTCCAGCCACCCATCTTCAATGCTATTCTTTTCTCTGAAACGGTTGGAATTATTCTCTCAAATTCAAGCATTGAATTTATTTTTTCCTATTCTGTCATGACTGTGCTTTAAATTTCTAGGAATCTTTCATTCATACAACTTTTCTTGTGTCATTTTATTCCTTAATCTGTTCCTTTAATGAATGCTAACTATTTGTGCTGAAGGACTTAAATATATAAATCTCAAAAACTGAGTATTGATTCATGATATATTTGCTATGGTTTATGCCAAAATTTTCCCAAATGTTCTATTCAATGAAAATTTCTTGAAAATTAATAATTTTCCCTCAAGTGTGGTTTATAACTATTATTCAATTAGAACTCCTTTTATCAAATGTTTCTTCTGCGATTCTTGGTACCAAACTTTACTCATTTCAGTCAGGTCATTTATTATATATATATACATATATATATGTCAGTGTGCATGTATGACAAAGTTTAAAGGATTTAAGAGAAAATTTGAGTATAAGATGCATCAGTTATAGTGTGCAAGAGAGAAAACTGCACTGGTATGGTCATGCAATGCTTATGGATGAGGACAACTGCACAAAGAAGTGCTCATATCTAATTGTGGAGGGAACCTGTAGAAGTGGTAGACCCAGGAAGCTGTGGGACGAATTAGTGAGAAAAGTTCTTCAGACATTAGGCCTCACAGAGGAGATGACAAAGGACCAGGACTTCTGGCAGTTTGCTGGGAAAAGCGCCTGTGTTAATGCTACATAGAAGTATAGCAATACTAAATACTGAATGAAAGTATGCCAACATGCCTGTTGGTAAAAATATTGTTCAAGTAATGCTGATAAGAAAGACAGAAAACAATATTTAAGTCTCATGCTTTTAGATTTATGCTATCTGTGCATTGGTAATTTATTAAAAAGACTATTAGAAATCAGTATTAGTATTTCTGTTTTTATCTGTATAAATTTTGGGCAACTCAACCTTCATCTCTTAACCAAAGAGCCCCATGTATTCATACTTTATACTTGCACTGTGTATGTTGGAATGATATCAAAAGAAAATTACTTGTTAGAACCAATAAGTTCTTTGTTAAGAGAAATAAAATGTTACTTCTTAAGCTTTAGTAAAGACTTTTAATATACTGATTGGATAAGAGATATCTTCTAGACATCTTTTTCAAGGGGCGTAACTTAATGGTTGGTCTTGCACTGTAGTAACCCAAAGTAACCATAAATTCACCCTTATCTTCAGCAATACTAAATTATGGTAACTGAGAGATTGAGTTCTATTGGTATTCACACTATTGTTTTCCCTTTCAACATGTTCTGGCACATGAAATTGGCCAAACTATTTTGTTTATTTGGAATCATAAATCTCCTGTATTTATTCTACTACAATGCCTTCTTTTGTTGTTTTATCATAATCCAAATTGATATTGATTGTTCTTTCTTCCCTCTGGACAAACTTACTAGAATT
>NC_068985.1:33659544-33665798 GCF_001194135.2 Octopus bimaculoides
CACACACACACACACACACACACACACACACACACACACACACACTCACACATATACATATATATACAACCGCTTCTAAATTTCTTGTGTGTGCCATTTTGATATTTTTCAAATATATATATTTCAGGTAAACTAGATGTGTTTTTGGTTTCTGGATTTTTTTTCTTTTTTAAAGAGATTTGTCTGTTTTTGTTCCCCAGATTTGTACAGAATAGGATTAGAAAATATGCAGAGAAGATTTATTGATATCTATCAAAATATTTTTTTATTGCTATTGCTTCCATTGATGCTGTTAACAACCACATATAGAAGATTTATCAGTTAAATTCTGTCCAAAAATTTCAAAATAAAATTGCTAGCAAATTTAATATACATCTCACAACTTCCCAAGACCATAATAACGCATTATCTTTCTCTATTCTCTCTCTGTTCCCCACCCTACCCCTCTATCTTGAGTTAGTATGTTTAGCTCTTTCATCATCTGAAGTCCTATATTATTGTTTTCCACAAGATAATGATCATTTCTCAGTTTTCTGTAAATTCTTTCTTTTTTCCTTTCCAAAATGTTTCTCCCATTTGAAGTTTTTTTTTCTTTGGGGCAGTGGTGGGCAGGGTGGGGGATTTTTTCTCTCAAAATATGGTTTATATATTTCCATATTTCAACCTTAATGCAGGATGATAGTTTGGCTGCTCAGGCAGGTATAGAATTTCTTTGTAATTATAGCTTTTGAACTGATCCTAACTTACATACAAAATGCTTCCTGAGTTCAGTTTCTCTGCTGGGGGTGGAGGCATATTATAAATGTATTATTCAGAGTTAAAGTTTGAATCTTCTTACATAACTGATGAATTTAAGTTGACACCTTCAATAACAACAACATAAATACATACATACATACATTCATGCATTTGTACATATATCCATACATATATTTGTACATATAAACTTACATATACACATAATTATCAGTTTTACAACCATCTTTTTCTATGCTAGAATGGATTGGTTTGGACTGCCATGAAATATATTAACACTAATCTCAATCCTGTTTTATCTCATTCATATGTCCCAGCATCCACAAAGTTGATCTCACCACTTACTCCCACATTGTCCTCAGCTATGGGTATTCTGTATCACCAGTTTATGACATATTTTCATTTAAACCCATACTATTTATTTATATAGCATGATCATACTTGTGCAATTATCTCTCATGTGTGCTTTCAGTTCAGAAACTGAATGAAGCATTCTTTCAGTTTACTCAGTTACACATTCTGACTCATGCACCCACAGCAACAAAGAAAACAAGCCAACTTTGATATTCTGTGTCTTACAATGTGAACTAGGCTTGTTTTGTTGTGCCATTGGTACAAGAAATGTCGACCTATTGAAGAGGACTATTGAACCTTCTCTCTGCTGTATCAGATTCTATTCAGCATTACTGTTCTCCAAGACAGGTAGCCTGAGAAGTCCTCATTTCATTCAAAAATCCCATTTTTTACATGTTTTCTTCTTTTTTATGACAGAATATTCTGCCTATTACCAATGACTTTACAATGTAGTGGGTGCATTTCGTTGTGCGACAGGTAGTAGAGAAGTTGTCCTGTACAAGGAAGACTAATTTGATCAGTTCTTATTTGAAGTTACTGCCTTTTTAGGCCTGCAACATGACATGCAGAGTCCACATCTCAGTCATATATTCCACTATGTTGTGTGTGGTGGTGGGTGGAGCATTAAGGAATATGAAGACAATGAAAGCAGCTATTCCATCAGAGATGGTTACTGAGATATAATTCTCAAGTGGAATCTGTGAGACACAGTAAAGCAAAGCTTGCCCTTTGAATTACAGCTAATTGTATGCAACAGATTTCTACACAGTTTTCAATCCAATTTCACTCAAAGGACATTAGTCAGCTTAAGACTATAAAAAATGAGATTTTTCTAAGATGTCATGCAGGAGAATTGAAAACATGACCTCATATTAGTTTCAGGCTCAGCCCCTTTGCATGGAACCTTAGGCAAGTGTCTTCAACTACAGCCCCAAGTTGACAAGTGCTTTGTGAGTACATTTGGTTGGCAGAAAATCTGGAAACCCTTTGTATGTGTAATTTAACAGTTCAGCAAAGGAGACCAATAGAATTAGTACCAAACTTAAAAAAAGACAAAGCATTGAGAATGATTTCTTTAACTAAACCTCCAAAGCAGTGCCCAGCATGTCAAAAGTCCAGTGTCTGAAATACACACACACACACATACACACGCGTGTATATACTTATTATATAATGCAGGTCAGCCCCAAATGATATTGCCAGCTAATTCTAGTTTTATGAAGATAGTATTAAGAACAGTGTATTCAATAAAAGTTATCCTGTAATTGAAATTTGGTAAATCTGCATGTTGCAAGATGGTAAAATAATAGTGTTTCAAGGAAGCAAAGAAATAATTAGTTTTAAAATATAACACATAGCCTGATGAAAAATTCATTTCATCATTTTAACATTAAATTATTACCAACTCATTTTGGTAATGAATGCATTTTTTATTTATAGAACAAATTAGAACTTTCAGGAAACCTAAGTAGATATAATGTCAGATTTTAAAATTAAAGAGATGTAGTTTGAATTATTATACTTATATATAAATAAATACTTATAATTATATAACATTATTAAATTATTAGCAATTGCTAGAAATTGTTATATTAGAAAAAGGAAGTCTCTCAAAAATTTTTATGTGATGTTATAGAGAAGAAAATATTTTAAATGATCTGTACGTTTTTATTTGTTTGAGTTTTTTTCCCGTATATTAAGGGAAATACATAATTTGTTTCATTTTTTAGTTTAACTTTCTATTTCATATTTATTATTCACCAGATAAAGCATACTATCATACTGTGAAAGTTTAATGATGACAAACAGTTTCATTGTCAAAAATTCAAATTTACTAAGGTTGTGATTGACAAATATGTTTCAGAAGAAGTGGAATTGTCTTTTTCTTTTAAACTATTATTATCATTTTCATCATAATCATCATTTTTACCTCTACTTTTTTCCATGCTAGCATATGTTGGATTAGTCTTTTTGTGGCAATGTTTTAAGACTGGATGCCTTTCCTAGTTACCTCCTAAGTCATACCATGAACTTATTTGAAAAACTGAGATACACATAGTGTTGTTTCTCTTGCCATAAACTACACTTGAATTAAAGAGACACAAAAATAATAATAGTTGATATTAAAAGTAGAATTGCAAGTTCAGACAAGTAGTCTCTTGGTTTATATAACAACCTTAGTTGATCTAGCAATCCACCATTTTTGTGCTAGGAAGAAGACAGGGCTGATATCCTTAAGAATATTCATCTCTACTGAGATAGATATTTTTTTAATAAATTTTAAAATAATATTTGCTTATTTTGTATTTGCCTCCTAAAAATGGTACTATTTTCTTTGATGTAGACCAGTTTTCTCCATCTCTATAGAGTTAAGTGATGTGTTTTTTTGTTTTTTTTTGTGTAACCATTTGATTATCACTCAAACCAGACATATACTCATCAGGTTGTAGTGTTCTCTCTTCTCTTATTCCAACTTTTCCTTTCAGAAAAGAAAGCTTGCTAAGATATTCAGCTGTATGATTTTCAATGAAAATCTTCTTAATGTATGATTATCTTCTTAATCTATGATAAGCCATCAATGTTAGTCCTTAAAACATGACAAATTCCTGTACCCTGATAATCACTGTCACTGATAACCTAGATAAATTTACTTTTTCCATTAAATGTAGACAACTCTTTTCACATTTTTTTTTTTCACATTTCCCAGCAACTTATTTATTTGCAGCATTTGATTTTTGGTTTTATGTTAACATCAAACATGTTGACACATTAGCTTTCATATTCTCTAATCCTTGAATATACAAAACCTACTTAAGAAATCAATCTACAACATAATTTTATTGCTATCATTTTCAATAAAAGAAAAAAAAATCATACTAGATTATAGTTATATTTCCATTTATTGTTGAGATTATTATTAAATTTTTTAAAAACTCAATTCATCTTTTTTTAAATGTCTTAACAAATGTCATAAAAGTTTATGTCTGTGTGCTGAAAAGTTCATGGTCTGACTATAAAGGAGTAATGTTAGAGCTGTAAAATCTTGCATGCATTCATTTCACCTCTCCTTATTAATAACTGCATTCTTTCTTTCCAGCTAAACTGACATCTGACTGTTCAAAAAAGACTTCATAAGTATCTAGTAACAATGTCTCTTTAAAATCAACAAAATTTGTCATCATGTTGTTATCAAGTACCTGCAAAAATGGGTTTAACACCCTCACCCCAGAACATTCATGCTGACATGGTTGCCACATAAGGAGGTGGCTAGTGCAAAAGTGGGCAGTTGAATTTAGGAAGGGAAGGGAGAGTCTTGAAGATGAACCAAGGTCTGGAGGTTCTGCAACTGCCACCACCAACAAAAACATTGACCGTGTTCATCACATGGTGATAGATGATAGGCAATTGACAATAAGTCAAATAACCAATGCTATTAGCATATCCCATGAGAGAGTTGAGAATATTCTGAACAATGAACTTGGCATGATGAGTGTTTCTGCTCAGTAGGTGCCACGTCTTCTGACACCTGATCAAAAGCATGCCAGACTGATTATATCATGGGAAAATCTGACATTGTTTCAGGTGGATCTAGCTGGTTTCCTGGAAAGTTTCTTAAGCCAGGATGTGTGTTGGGTTCATCACTTTGAGCCAGAGACAAAGAGACAATCCATGCAATGGGAACACCCTCCTCACCTGCTCCAAAGAAGGCTTGTGTCATTTCATCTGCAGGGAAGCTGATGGCCTCAGCTCTTGGGATGCAAAGGATGTTGTGTTTATTGACTTATGCCAACTCACTGAGGCAATCATGAAAGATTATTAAGATCAAACTCCCTGGGAAACTGAGGAAAGGGGTCTTGTTTCATAAGGACAGTGCTCCAGTGCTTTGTAGTTTTCCAGACCATAGTTAGAAAAACTCTTTAGACAAGTTTAGTGGCTTTGTGGTAAGAAGTTTGCTTCCCAATCACTTGGTTCTGGGTTCAGTCCATTGGGTGGCATGCTGGGCAAGTGTCTTCTACTATAGCCTCGGGCTGACCAAAGCCTGATGCATGAATTTGGTTGACAGAAACTCATATACACACACACACACACACACACACACACACACAAATATCGAACAATGAGAATGAATGCTTAACAACATATTGGTGGATAAAGGTTCTTTGTGTATTAAGACTACATTGGTTTCATGTTAAGGGTGTTCGTCTTCGTGTGTGTGTGTATGTGTATGCGTGTCTTTGTTTATCCCCTACCATTGCTTGACAACCAGCATACAGCTAGTGTTGGTGTGTTTATGTCTCTGTAACTTAGCAGTTCAGCAAAAGAGATTGATGGAATAAATACCAGGCTTAAAAAGAAAATTAATCCTGGGGTCAATTTCTTTGATTAAAGTTCCTCAAGGCAGTGTGCCTCAGCATGGTTGAAGCAAGTAAAAGATAAAAGATAAGAGACCTTGTTTATTATTCCTAGCACCTGGATAAACTAAGACATATAGAATTAAGTGATGTGTCCAAATACACTCCAAAATACCTACAATAAATTTGAGTTAAAGACTCATGAGCTTGGTACCATGTTCATTTGGATGTTATAGTTTTATATTATTAATACCATTTGAGAGTTTTCCTAGTTTTAAGCACTACCTTTGCAGGAATGAGAAATGTGTGGTTTTAATGATTTGCTGCGACCAACATTGGATACATGTTCAGTGTGTATAGTGAGTGATATTATATATAATATGAACAGATATTGGGATTATCAGCTAAAAAAAAAAAAGTTCATGGATAGGTATGACATCTTCCTGATTAATTATACAAGTGACTAAGTTGCATCCTACTCCACCAGACATTTTAAGCATCTCAGCAGTAATTCCTGATGGACCATGACTTTCCCTACCTTCATATCCTCAATTGCTTTATCTATCATTGCTGTCAGCTTGGATGGTTAGTCTCACTGTTGGATCCACATTGAGAAGACCCTCTTTCTCCCAAATATTCTCCACATTTAATAGTCTTTCATGGTAGTCTTTCCATCCCACCTATGCTAGTGTGGAAGGTGGATGTTAAACGATGATGATGAGTGACACTTCCAAGCTTCTTTTTTCAGAATCACTAAGAGGAAGCTCACCATTATCCATTTGCAAACACTCC
>NC_068985.1:33665905-33675531 GCF_001194135.2 Octopus bimaculoides
CATTGGCAAATCTCCTATTTTCTGTTTCTCATTTTACCATGTAAACCTGTCACCTAGCTTTCCTTCTGGCTACCTGATATAATTCTCTTGCTACCTCCACTTTTCCAGTCTTTTTAAGCTTGTCTTTTCCTTTTTATAGCTCTGTCTATCCCACTGTTCCATCACCATGATACCCTCAGTAAGGCCAGGACTTTGCACCAGCCACTCATTTGGTCTGAAGCCTCAATAGTTTGTCCTATGGTAACTTCTAGCTGCTCTCTATACTATACATCTCTAACTCCTCCTCTTCATCAAATGCTTCAAGAAGAATTCCTCTAAATAATCAGATATTGGGATTATCAGCTAAAAAAAAAAAAACAATTGAATATTTTATGAGAAACTAATCAATAATAATTTATTCTGATCCAAAATTTCTCCAGTTAAATATCTGTTAATATTAGTAAAATGTTTCATTTCAAATAAATTTTCTAATGATTTTTTTTTTTTGATTTTTTTTTTACAATGATTGCAGCTAGTAATGTGAAAATATCAAGGATTGCCATATCTTTCCTGTTAAGGAAGCTGCTAAGTAAATGAAGTGTGTTTGTGTGGGTAAGAAGCTTGCTTCACAACCATGTGGTTTCAGGCTCAGTCCTACTCTGTAGCACTATGGGCAAGTGTCTACTACTTTAGCCTCTTGCTATCTTGTGAATGGATTTTGTAGACAGAAACTGAAAGAAGCCCATTGTGTGTGTGTACACTCGCATGTATGTGTACATATACATATATATATATAAAAGGGATTATAATCCGAACTCTGTCCTTGAGAAGTATAGCTTTATGTTCCAGTAATCATGTATGTATGTCAATGTTTTATTTTGAATGAGAAACTCATATATATAAGATAAAATTCCTGATGAATTATAACATTTACTGAGTAAGTATGTAGTAAAACAAATGCTGGAATATGTGGTCCTGTCTTTTAAAATGCCACATATTCCAGTCTTTGTTTCAATGTATGTATGTGTGTGTGTGTGTCCTTGCTGTGTGATGGTTGTAAATGTGATGAGTGCCATTTTGTCCCAATCCAATTTGTTTCTAATATTATTTTGCTTGGAGAAGGCGGAGAGCTGGCAGAATCGATAACATGCCATGCAAAATGCTTAATGGCATTTCTTCTGTCTTTACATTCTCAAATTCTGCCAAGATTGACTTTTCCTTCCATCCTTTCATGGTCGATAAAATAAGTACCAGTTGAGCACTGGGGTTGATGTAATTGATTTAGCTTCTCCCCTGAAATAGCTAGTCTTGTGCCAAAATTTGAAACCATTATTATCTTGCTTGGAAACATGTGGGTTAATAACAGGAAGGGCATTTGCCTCAACAGATTCCATTTGACCCATGCATTCTTGAAAAAAATGATGATATTAATATATTGTATATCATAAATAATGTTTATATATTTTATGAGATTTCAGCTAATAAACTAATGATAATATTACCAACACATAACAAGGTAATGAGAGAACTGCCATGTAGTTACTCAACAAAATGATAGGGTCTAAAATAAGGGAGGTTTGGCTGCTGGAAAAATGCAGTCATATCTCTCTCATTTCACACCCTATCACAAGTTACATTAGACAGGATGGTTATGGTTGGAACATCTTTGTTCGTAGATCTGCTCAATTTGGATTGGCATGGTGTTGAACAGATATACTATTGAACCCCCACAAAATCCCTTTTATATTGAAAGTTAATTAAAACACACAGTCTACTATTTTGAAATTAAAGGGCTAAGAAGTTAGTGAACTTGTTGGTAATAGTGTCAGAGTTGTGGGACTGAGAATACTTTCTACTAGTTCGGTTCTAATACAATATTTTACAAGCTTTGAATAGTAAAAGTTGCTACATAAGAGAATCCCAAGCTGTTGTGGAATTCCTGCTCTTGGACTGATACGTTGTGTTATTTAGATTGAAGTTGTTTTTAGATGTTCACTAAGTAGAACGATCCCTCTTGAAAACAGGATAGTGTCCTTTGTTCAAAGATTATGTATTAGCATTTAGAATTATAAAATAAATTCTTTATTTTTTTCTCTGTATGTATGTGTATGTTCCTATGTGTGTTAGACAAACCTTCATGTGGTGTGTATCTATAAATAAGCATGTATATTTTCACTAATGAGCAGATATTTTGATATAATCTAGTATGTTTTTGTTATCATAAAAAAATAACACTTTAGAATATATTTTCCTTACTAACTTTGACTGGTCATATCTGCAAGATCTATCTCTCTCTCTCTCTCTCTCTCTCTCTCTCTCTCTCTCTCTCTCTCTCTCTCTCTCTCTCTCTCTCTCTATGTATTTATTTCTCTTGAAAAAGTTTTATCTCCTTCTTAGATCAGGTCAAATTATTTTCCTCCATATCTTCCTTAACCTATCTCTGTCTTGACTCTCATCAGCCACTAACACTCCATGTATTTTTAACTCTATCAGCTGCTTTTTTATCATTTGACCAAGCTTCTTTTCAAACAGCAGTTGAACCCCTATTTGGTAGTATATCAGCACATACAACATATGTACACTTGCGCGCACACACACACACACACACACACACACACTTTTGCCGAATTCAAATATTTTAGTGATTTCTTGTGATATCTCTTAGAGCAGTAGAATCATAAATAATTTCATCTACTGACCCTATACAAGGCATAAGTACACATCACACTAAAATACAGCTCTCTATTATAGAGCAGCTGCTAAATGCATAAACATTTTAGACTGCATAAAACATCATCTGATTAATTGACAAATTTTTGCTCAGTAATATACTAGGGCGCTCAATTCCTTCTACTATTACTATAATAGCCTTTATTTCTTCAATTATCAAGCTATGTACCAAGTAATTCACTCAACCTCTGCTTGTCACTCTACTCTGTTTTGATCACAAACACCATTAAAATAATTCATTCAAATCTTTATCCCTGAAATTACAACCTTCTGGATCTTTCTGCTACCTGTCTCCTCCAACATTAATCTTCATGAATCCAAGCTGAACATCATCCTCACTTCACCAAACTCAGAGAGCCTGCAAAGACTTCATAAGGCACTGGCCTGCCTCTTCTTTAAACTAAAACATAATGAATAATAATTCTTTTAAATTAATTTAATTATATAAGACTAACAGGTGGCACTTGTTAATAATTAAAACCTCAAATAACTTATACTCAATCTATAGTGAGGACTTGTAGTGTACACAGTTCATGGATAGGTATGACATCTTCCTGATTAATTATACAAGTGACTAAGTTGTATCCTACTCCACCAGACATTTTAAGCATCTCAGCAGTAATTCCTGATGGACCATGACTTTCCCTACCTTCATATCCTCAATTGCTTTATCTATCATTGCTGTCAGCTTGGATGGTTAGTCTCACTGTTGGATCCACATTGAGAAGACCCTCTTTCTCCCAAATATTCTCCACATTTAATAGTCTTTCATGGTAGTCTTTCCATCCCACCTATGCTAGTGTGGAAGGTGGATGTTAAACGATGATGATTAGTGACACTTCCAAGCCTCTTTTTTCAGAATCACTAAGAGGAAGCTCACCATTATCCATTTGCAAACACTCCTTATGCAAAACATCTCAATTCTCTTAGATATACTGTCTTGTAATCTGAAACATCTCACATCTTTGATTCTCATGCTGTAAAACATTGGCAAATCTCCTATTTTCTGTTTCTCATTTTACCATGTAAACCTGTCACCTAGCTTTCCTTCTGGCTACCTGACATAATTCTCTTGCTACCTCCACTTTTCCAGTCTTTCTAAGCTTGTCTTTTCCTTTTTATAGCTCTGTCTATCCCTTTTTATAGCTCTGTCTATTCCACTGTTCCATCACCATGATACCCTCAGTAAGGCCAGGACTTTGCACCAGCCACTCATTTGGTCTGAAGCCTCAATAGTTTGTCCTATGGTAACTTCTAGCTGCTCTCTATACTATACGTCTCTAACTCCTCCACTTCATCAAATGCTTCAAGAAGAATTCCTCTAAATTTTGGACTGTTTGCTGGGTCTTTGAGCTTTCATATCTTCCTTTTTGAAGACAGGTTTGTTTCTTTGAGTCCTTTTAACTCTAAGCTCTAAGTCTGAAATCACTAGCCACTAGCCTATGTTGGGTTGAACATTTGTCTCCAGAGAAGGATGCTTTCATTTGCAAGCATCTGTCTATCCCATTCACTGGTGAGAATGTTATTAATCTGACTTGCGTGTCCACCAGATTGATAAATGATCACATGGTTAGATTTCTGAAGTTGGTGTTGCATCACAGAATTCCAGTAATCTTGTTAGATCTAGAGCCTTCCTCAGATCTAGAGCCAAAGCTGTAATCTCCATACACCTGCTGAATACCTTTGAATTGCTACCCAAAATGTCTGTTGAAGTCACCAGTCCATCCACAATTATAAAGTTACTGTCATTCATCATCAATGTAGTCTGTAAAATGGCCTATCTATGTATATATGTGTGCAAGTTTATGTATGAAATATTTGGAAATTATTTCAGTTAAAAATTCATGGATAAGTTTAGTGGCTGTGTGGTAAGAAGTTTGCTTCCCAACCACATGTTTCAGGTTTCAGTCCCACTTTGTGGCAGCTTGGGCAAATATCTTTTTCTATAGCCTAGGGTCAACCAAAGCCTCGTGAGTGGGTTTGGTAGAGAGAAACTGAAAGGAGCCCATTGTATGTACATGTGTGTGTGTGTGTGTTTGTATGTCTTTGTGTCAGCACTACATATACTGAACATCACATGTCTCATCATTTTGGGAAGATCTGGAAAGGCTATAAATATCAACCTCCCCCTGTTTTAAAAAAATGGGAGTGGGTGGTTAAACAGGCTTCTGAGGTGCAATGTGAATTTTTTGTAGCAAAAATTTATTGTTTTCAGGGCTTTTGAAATAATTACTGACAAAGGAAGTAATTTATCTTTAGACTTGACATCAAGACTGCATACCTGCAACAAAATGAACTCCATTAAAAACACTCAAAGGTCAGCTGATGGTATTAAGCAAAGCAATGAAATAAGTCTACCATTTAAAAACAAGAATGGTCCCTCCAGTGGACTTTCACACAGTTTTTGCCTACTAAATTTTACTCACAAGGCTTTGGTTGACCTAATACTATAGTAATGGACATCTGCCCAAAGTGTCCCACAAAGAGATTAACATGAAACTACATAACCAAGCAATGGCCACAAAACCACACCCATGGATTTATTTTCTCAGTTGTAATAAAATAGTCTTTTATCACATTGAAATTATCTCTGGTCAATAATTTAGATGAATAAAGAAAGAAGAGACAAACAGCTATATACATACATACTTAGCTTCTGCCATTGTCAAAATGATTGAGCTACTTGATTTTTTATGATCAAATAACCAGTTCTATTTACAACTAGATGACACTAGTAACATCCAGTTCCTTTTATGAAGGTGTTTAATTTAGCACTATTATTGTCAGAGTTTGCAGTTCTATTGCTGGCTACAATGGCATGTGTTCTTACCTTGCTGTACCTATTCACAGCTATGTGGATTGGGTCATTTCAGAGTCAGTTAGCTGTCTTAGACACATCATAGTGCTGGTGACAGAATATGAATCACTGGCATCTTATCTGGTTGTCTGTAAAATATACTTTCAACTTACTCATCTCCATTGTCTACATGCATATATAAGTATAACTTCTACACATGCATATATAAGTATAACTTCTACACAAAATTTCCTTGTTTCAAAGTGTTAACACACACGTTTTATTTATTTATTCATTTTTTGTGATTCTAATTCAATTCTACCAAACACTATCTTAATCGTAAATTACATTTACTTTTAAAACACACTAGTTTTCACTTCTACTCCTTCACCATTATAGATAGATAGATAGATAAACCAAGCAATTTTACTTATGTGCTCTCTATCTATCTATCTCTCTTTCTCTCTCATATATGTGTGTGTGTATATAATGCACATATAGCAATAATATAAATCATTCATACTAGCAGAAAGACCACCCTCCAGGCGGTTTTCTGCTAGCCACTCGATAATATTTCCACATTTGATTCCCAATTCTAATAATTCTAATAATTTTTATGTTATTTTACATCTAATTATTTCTTTGTATAATAGTGTTCACTTGCTTAGTAAATATTGCTTTCATTATTTTATCAGTCAATCTGTTATATATATTTAACATTAATAATTGGTAATATATATATTTAGCATTAATAATTAGTGCATAGATAGATGGATGGATGGACGGATGGACAGACGGCCGGATGGACGAATGGACAAACAGATACACACTTACACTCACACACACAAAAGTCTGGTGCTGTGAGAACACATGGAAATGATGTTTCCTTACTTTTTTAAATATGCCCAAATTTAAAATGATCCAATATAACAATATTATTCAGTTGGCAAGTGTTGAAATATGCCAAAACAATTTAATTCCACACAAATATATGTTACTTTACATATAATTTATGTGTTAATTCTATTTACTGAAACTTGCTAAAAAGCATATTTTGCTTTAAAGTGGTATCTCCTTGTAGACACAAATTGTCAGAAATCATACTGTTTCCATTGCTCTCAGCCAATATTTTTATATTAGCCTTCTCTCGAACTCTAGATAATGCAACATACAGCTGACCATGTGAGAAAAATTGTGTCGGAAGATACATTCCAATTTGTTCAAAAGTCTGTCCCTGTGCCTTGTTGCACGTCAAGGCAAAAGTTGGCTTGACAGGAAATTGTTTGCGTGTAAATGTGAATGGAAATTCCATTTCTTGAGATACATGTAGTATTCTTTGGATTAGCAGAGTTGATCCTACATAGGATCAGAAGCAATCTTAGCCCCAATAACATCATTATGTAAACTGACAATGATGTAGTGTGTGTCATTGCAATGTCCATTAGTGGCATCTAAATTTCTCAGAAGCGCAATGCATCATTTTTTCTTCAGTTTGAGAATGTGTGGTGGAAACCCTGATGCTGTAAGTTTGTTGATGAACTCGATTAGGTGCAGTTTCATTATAAACTGTATCTGAAGTTCTGTATATTTTTAGCTCACCAACTCACAGAAAATCATTCACAAATTGTGCTGCTTCATTTATTGGAGTAACAATGGTTCTATTTGCAAGCCTCACAGGGTTTGTAAAGTTATTTTTGAGGTAACCATATACAAAATCACAAAGGTCATGGGGTAGTTTGATTTTGAATTCTCCTAGGCTTTGTTCAACAGAAATGTTACCGTTTCCTACATCAAGAAGGTAATTAGCCAATTCTCTTTCATCAGAATGACCTTCTGTAAGAAGTCTTAGATTGGTTGTCAACTCTACTACTTCCACGTGACTGCAAAGAAAATATCTTTTTAGTGTTGCATCAACAATTTGTGATCTAACACCATTATTCTGAAGTAGAATATTCTCCTCACAAGATACTCTAACCTGTCAGTCATGTGTAGCAGAAACAGAATCATGTCTACATATCCGTGCATATTCAGGCATCTGTTTCAGTCGCTTTGCCCTGGTTTCATCTGATTCAGTTGCCCATCTTTCTCTCTGCCATTGTGCCTTTGCTGCTAAATTTTATTTTTCAGTCACATATTATACATAAATGAAAGCTTGTTAAAAACTATCTTGCTAGAAATAGCAGCGATCACATAGTTATTATTGTAAGGTTTATAGTGTTCCAAGTAGCCATACCAACAAAATCACTTCTGCATTAAAAAAAAAAGAAATTATACCAGTATATTAAAAAAGTTTCATTTTATCAAAAATATTCATTTAACAAACTCCAGAAACTGATAATATTCTTGAAATTGTAAGGCAGCGAGCTGGCAGAAACGTTAGCATGCCAGGCGAAATGCTTAGCGGTACTTCGTCTGTCTTTACTTTCTGAGTTCAAATTCCACCGAGATCAACATTGCCTTTTATCCTTTCAGGGTTGATAAATTAAGAACCAGTTGTATACAGGGGTTAGTATAATCGACTGGCCCCCTTCTCAAAAATTTCATACCTTGTGCCTAGAGTAGAAAAGAATATTCTTGAAATTATGCATTGTGTCTAAGTTATACAGCTATTTTGTCTAATAGCATGCATTCATTCAACACAAAATCACTTAAAAATTATACCAGTATATTAAAAAATTTTCATTTTATCAGAAATATTCATATAGCAAACTCCAGAAACTAATACTATTCTTGAAATTTAGTTTTGTATCAAAGTTATACCGCTGTTATTAAATTATCATTAATGAAAATAAAAGCAAGTGAGAATGAGAGACTGTTGCAAATAAAAACGTAAAATGTTGCCTGCAATGAATTAAAAGTGTTTATTATTAAACATTAAAATCTACTCCGCAGTGAATGCAATGAATGTTTAAATTTGCGAGAATTTGGAGCTTAAAAACTTCGATAAACTTCAGAAATTGAAATTATAGGCATTTCTTAGAACATGGATTTATAAAAATATTTCCAGATGGTCAAGCTTTTAATATTGCTTTCTTTTAGTACTTTTAGTAATTGTTACATACCTAGTTAATAAACAGCTTTCTCCATTATAGTATAGATTGTCCACTTCAGAAAACCTTCAAAAACACAATTGCATTTTGTCATAAAAGAAAACAGAATGTTATAATTTTGATCATGTTTTTTAGAAAATTTTAGTTCATTGCAACAAATTTCTTTCTATTAACAATTTATATAATATTGTTTATCAGCTAAATAAATGAAAGGAATGAAATCAGAAGATTATATAGTTTAATCAGGAGTACTTTGGGAGTACTTCGTCTGTTGGAAAATAGTCAAATTTAGTTCACTTGTCTTTTAAAGATATTTTTACTCATTACTATGGCATAATTGTTCGAATTTTGTCTATTTGACCTTCAGAGATAATATGGTTGGTTAATTGTAATACTACCCTGTGTTTACTGTAACAAAATGGTAAATTTGCATTTCAGGCTTAACAAGGTTTCTCAGTAATACTGGTAATATTATATTCAGAGAACTGTCATGTTAAGTCATTTATCTTTCTAAAACATGTTTCTTCAGTGTTACTTAATCTTTATGTTAGTGTATTGTCACTAGTCATTCTGAAATCAAGTTAATTAGTGAACATTATTATTATTATTATTGGGTGAGAGAGCAGTGCATGCCATCAAAGTGACACTGGGGTAAAATATACAAAGCCCATTATACCCATCATGGCTACCCATCTAATAAGGGTACACCAGGTACATGCATCACAACCATATGTGCACGACATAGTGATCTCATATCAAGATAAACAGCGCATGACCTCGCAGGTGGGGCCCAGTTAGAATTTTCTTCAGGTCGAGTAGCCCATCCCACTCAAAAGGTCCCTGAATAAGGTTTGTTTAAGGATGTTGAGCAAAACACCCATGTTTCCAAAGGTGAATTATTCAAACCCCAAAGAATTCCTCTCAACACATGGCTATGATGCTCCCCCACTACTTCTGCTCATGATCAGAGATGCACATATCGTCAGCTACCAAGGGACATGCTCAACTGGTTAAGGTCAAACAACTGACAAGCAAATCTGTGGTATTAAGCAGAATATTTGCTGTAGCTC
>NC_068985.1:33676310-33681125 GCF_001194135.2 Octopus bimaculoides
ATATATATAGGTAATGAAAAATCAAAGAGGTGAACTCTTTTCAAGAAACAACACCATAGGGCTCAATTTAGTGAGCGATTAGTAGGATTAATTAATTAGATGGAGACAAATTTCCAGATCTATAATACTCCTCATCAAAGCCAACATATATCTAAATACAGAGGGTATATATATAAGGCATTATAAATATGCAAACATATAACATATAAAAACAGATGTATACATATTATAGTGTAATTCCATGCCCAAATCAATGTCAGATAAAGAATTGTATTAATACATACAGACAAATCAAAAAGTCTCAACCTGATGAGATGACAGTTTACAATATCCAAAAGGGAAATCCTCAAACAAATCCAATAAATACGAAAGACTCCTACGGCCATTTCCAGGAATGTGCGAAGAAGTGTGTGGGTAAATCCTTGTCAACTTCAGTAATCCACAATTTCCTTTATCAGAGAATACGTACAGATTCAGAATTTTAAATAAAATCATAAAACTATTCATGATAGTATAAGAATATGTTTAAGCTGTTTTAATTATATTCATGTATAAAAATTTCATAAATTCCAGGATTCCAGGTCATTGAACAAACGTTCATACTGTACAACTATTATGAAAATTACAAAAAATTTTACAAAATTTATATATTTAGCTTGTCCATGAAATATGCATGAATATAACCTAGGATGAGTTCAAAATTTGGTGGGGTAAGCTAATTTAAAGTGTATAGATTGATTAATTATTATAGTGAGAAAAATTTTAAAGTAGAAAAGTACTTATGCTGACATGAGATCAAACACTCAGTGATCTTCTCAAGCAATAATTTTGTATCCGTTCGTAGTATGTTAATGGTTTCCTTAATGCATAATTTGCAAACTTTTGCATGATTATTATATGGAGTGGATTCACTCATTGTAGACCATATTAAAAAGTATTTATTATTACCATTTTTTTTATTTATTGATATAAATGGCCAAGGCCGTTGAGTTTTTAGATACTTATTTACAAACAAGTTTAAATGTGCCCCGCACCTAACTTTGAAATCAATATTATTCCCTATATATACTTTCTTAGGATCATTTAATGTGTTTACTTCACATTTTTATATGACATTCTTTCATAGGCACTGACTGTTTAAAAGTCAGTTTCGGGATTGAGTAGACAATCTGGTAATAAAACATCTCGGAAACAGGATATAATCTTATTTAAAGTTCTGGCGTTACAGGATTGGGAGTTGCATTTTTGTCCCTAGAACAATCCTATACTAGTGTTATTATCAACCTTATTTCGCAATTTAAATCTATCATTTATTGCTATAATCAACCCCAAATTTGGTGCCATAGAATAGGATAATTTCAAAGATGATCTATTAAATATAGAATGATACTTATGTTCTAAGGGGAAGTTCTTATTGATTAACCTAAAAAACATCTTAGGGAGGTTCCTAATCTGAAGGGAAAATGAAGGGGTAAATTCTTTAGTATTTCAATACATTTTTATGTAATTTTGGTAAATATATCTGTTAAAATGAGATGTCAGTGTTATTTTCATTTTTGCATATTTGAGATGACGGTTTATTCACTGCACCCTCTATATATATCTGAACATATATACATACATATATGTGTGTGCGTGCGCGTGTGTGTGTATGTATATGTGTATGTATATATATATATATATATATATATATATATATATATATATATATATATATATATATATATATATATATATATACTACACTCTCTGAGTGGTTGGCGTTAGGAAGGGCATCCAGCTGTAGAAACTCTGCCAAATTAGATTGGAGCCTGGTGTTGCCATCCGGTTTCACCAGTCCTCAGTCAAATCGTCCAACCCATGCTAGCATGGAAAGCGGACGTTAAACGATAATGATGATGATGATGATGATATATATATATATAAGTATATATGTACATACACACAGAGTTTTTTGGGGAACTGAAAGTTTCATGCCACTTTGATCTTCAGGTGAGAATTGTTACAATTAAGTGATATATTTATATCCTTCACTGTTTGTGTGATCTTGTGTTTGTATTTGTTCACTGGTTTACATTTCAGGTTCATCTGTTGAGTACTGTGTCTCTGACCTTTTCATTCATTTACATAATATATGTATATACTTATTACATACAACCAAAAACCTATTTTGCTTATTACTACTTATACAGTTCAGTTTGTTTCTCAGTTACCTTCCTAAGTATTACTGGCATTTATTTTATGTATTTCAAAAAACTGATTTTTTTTTCTTATGGATGAGAAAACTGTAAAATATTCAGTCTGTTTCACATCCTATAAATTATTCCTAAATACATAAGATGCCTTTTTAGCATATCAACTTTAACTATACCCATGAGGTAGTGAGGGAGCCTCCATGTTGCTGATCAAATTACTAGAAATAATATGCAAATCCACCTCAAATTATACTCTATCATCTTCAAAATGAAAAGGATAAATTGAATAATTTAGTCCTAGATACATTATTCTTGAAAACAAGATGGAGTGAGTGTCCATAAATGCAAAGCCTTTGATAGGAGGGCTTATTTGGGGCTTAGCAATTCATGTTACCCATATTTTTATCTATTTACTTTATAAATCCATTAAGTTAGCTGCATTTCTCTCCACAGAGTTATATGACACATACATCATGATTTCCATAATTTTATAAACACTGTAAGTTTCCCACTTTCGTTTCTCCTCTTTACAGATGGTGTCATCCTTGTGGAGCCAGATTACTTAAAGGATCGCAAGGTCTATGCTCATATCTTAGCTGCATTTCGCTATGGCAGAGAAGATTTGGATGTCTTAGGACTTACATTCCGCAAAGACCTCTTTCTGTCATCTGTACAAGTGTATCCACCACCAAAAGACCAAGAACGACCTTTGACACGACTCCAAGGAAGACTCATCAAGAAGCTTGGTCCAAATGCTTACCCGTTTTATTTTGAAGTAAGTATTCTGTTTCAAGTTGTGCCATTGTATTTCAGCTACCACCAGATATTTTTTTTTTTCGTAGCTTGTAAATTTCTTCATATTCACTTGATTATCTAAAAAATCATTGGTGTGGTTGCTGGTGCCAAATAAAAAGCATTGGCAATGGTGATTCCTGTCAAGCCATCCAACCTATGCCAGCATGGAAAATAGACATTAAATGATGATGATGAAATGACAAGTATTGAATTTTGACATCATAGTGAATACATTAAATTGAATACTGGAGAGTATTTTAGTTCAAATCTAATCAACTTTTCCTTTCATGTGTTTAGATTTTATAAAATCAGTTGTTGCATTGGTGCAAAATTTAGGAAAGGAAAACTTTGAGTTAGAGTAAATGAAACATTCTTCCAGTTACTTTTTCTTAGCAGATCCATTTCACATTCAGCTGGTTTTGTCCATCCAAAGCTAAACATATTTCTTTACATCTTCATTGTACATTACAAGACCTGAAGTGCATGATTCTTATATTAGAGGGAGGGCATCTCAGTAGAAACTCCATAGTTTCAGATTCTGTACCTCAATGATGCACAAGGACTGTGTCCACAATTGTTGTGTGCCATCTTGGCCCTATCAGCTTCTATTCTCAGTTGATTAACCCTTTCAACACCAACCCTCCTTAGACTACTTCTTGTTCTATGATAACAACTTTATATTTTAAAGTAGCATAAAACTGAAATCTTTTTTCAAAATTCTTTTGTAATTTATATTCCAAACATCAGCTTAACAGGACAGATTAGTTTATTAAATTCTTTATTATTCTTAAATGAAACAATGGCTGTGTATTTTAACAAAAATATTCTTTTCTACTCAAGGCACAAGGCCTGAAATTTGGGGGGAGTGGTGGGAAGGGGGCAGTCGATTAGATCAACCCCAGTACGCAACTGGTACTTAATTTATTAACCCTGAAAGGATGAAAAGCAAAGTTGAACTCAGAATGTAAAGACAGACGAAATACCACTAAGCATTTTGCCCAGCATGCTAACATTTCTGCCAGCTCGCTACCTTAATTTCAGCAGAAATATTGTAAATAAAGAGTTAAGGCAAATGGTATCTGTTCAGTTGCCATCATTTCTTCTGTTATCATGTGTGGTATGCTGTTGTTTCTTCCCACACACACCCCCACCAACAACAGAAGTATCAACCTCAATGGGAGTGACACATTTAAGGACACTTTTTTTTTGACATCAACTGAATCTGAATCCATATTTGTTTGAACAAAGGATACTGTTCATCTATTTTGTGATGACGATACTCCATCAACATTCACTGCTGAGTCCATAATGACTGGCAAGGATATTCGTGCCTGTCATCATAGGATCAGTAAATGCCAGAATACATGAGATGCCAGAGTTCAGAAGAAGTCAATTGCTGGTCAAAGGCAGCCTCTGATTACAATGCCTTTTATCAACAAGTAATTTACTTTATTGATATTTACTATCTACTCTGAGTATTTACTCACAGTACATGCCTGATACATACATACACACATATATGTGTGTGTGTGTGTATGTATGGATGGATGGGTGGGTGGATGGATGGATAGATACTCCATCAATTGCCAGGTGGGTAAGCTAGAGGTAGTAGATAGCTTCCATTATCTAGGTGCCTGAGTTAGTAGCTGAGGTCGATTCTCCAAGAGTATAGCTGTGAAAATTAGAATTGCCAGCCCTGGTCAAACCATCCAGCCTATGCCAGCATGGACAACAGGCATTAAATGACGAAGATGATGATGATATGTAGGCAGTGTCCCAACATGGCTACAGTCTAATGATTGAAACAAGTAAAAGAATATATATA
>NC_068985.1:33681214-33684588 GCF_001194135.2 Octopus bimaculoides
TGTGTGTGTGTGTGTGTGTGTGTGATATTAAAGCCTCTATCTTTCTGAATTTTATAGATGTGATGGTCTATCTGTTTCCCACATGAATGACTACACATAGATAAATTCAAAAAGGACTTAATAAGCAAATTTAAGGAGTATGACCTGAAAATCACCATCAGTGACCATTAATTTCCCAGATAGATGCCTAGACTTCTCTGTTACCAAATTTTACCCTTAGAGAAAAAACTCTACTACAAATATTATGTAGATACATGAAAACATCAACATTTCCCCAGACATTAGACAAAATAGCCTAGGAGATAGATGTAGGAAAATAAACAAACATATGATCCGACAGCTATATATCCAATCAGGTGTCTACCAAGTTAAAGTGTGTGTGTAGAGAGAGAGGGAAAAGACTTACTCTAGGTACTGTGTAGTGGAGCTGAAATTAAAACCACATGGTTCAGAAACGAACTACTTAACCACTCAGCCATACCTGATGAGAAGCATAAGGTGTCCTGCATTGCAAAGCAGTGCACCAGTGCAAATTAAGACATGAATGGAGAAAAATGTGCACAGAACGATAGTGGTGAACTTGCCCTCCCTTATGCTGATAAGAAAAGGCTTTGAAATATCACTATGAGATGTTGTTAAATGAGGATTATGTGTGGGAGAGAAATAACTACCAAAAATAGATTTATCAGTAGGACCAGCTTTTGAAGATAACAAATATTCTTTTATAAATGTGATTAAAGAATATGAAAGTAAGGAAAGCAGCTGGACTATGAGAGGCTGGATCTGACCAGTTCCAACATAAAACAGGTAGACACTGAAAATCATCATCATCATCATCATCATCATCGTTTAACGTCCGCTTTCCATGCTGACAATAAAAGGATCTATATTAATCATTTGCGTAATCAATAAAGTGGTGTTTGTATCCTTTAATTTAGCAGAACTATGGTCAAAAGCTTTTCATCTTATCGCATCCATTTTGCTCTGACCATCTCTTTTTTGCTCTGATGTTATTTGTTTAAACTAGTGGCATTTAACAGTATACAAACAGCTAAATACTAAGTTGTTGAAATCTCTTCTGAAGGACATTCGGATTTAGCTCTTTAGCATTTAAACCAATCATATCTGGCCCAAATATTCTGCCTGTTTTATGTTGAAACTGGCCGGATCCAGCTTCTCACACATACCCCACAATATCATTCTAAAAATTAACAATTGTGTCTTCAAAATCTTGAAGCTACAAGATACTACATGAATTAATTTTTTTAAATGTAGGTAAATAAGTATTACATTTGATAAATTAATCTGAATGCTAAAGGGTTAGGCTCGTAGAGCTACCATCCACAGAAAGACAACTCTGTAGTTGAGCATTGAACAAATTAGAAAGAGATGACTTTTGTTGTTTCACAGTACCAAGACTAACTTATTTCAGCTGGTTATAAATGAATAATTGTAATTTCTGCCTTACATTTCTCTCATTTGGTTTAGAAAATAGGTACAGCTTCCAATTTGTGAATGTTTCTAGTTCTATTAATTCTTACTAATGTTCGCTTTTTTAAAACTATTCAATCGAGGTGAGAAAAACAAATGTTACATTTACTTTGCATTTTGAATTGCTTATCTATGTTACAATGATTCAGGCTTGCTAATGTTATAATATACTTCATGGTTTTCTTTCTGTCTTCAGTTGCCTCCTAATGCTCCAGCTTCTGTTACTCTGCAACCCGCACCTGGAGACACTGGAAAAGTAAGTTCACAACATTGTTTTCATATTTTACTCTAAAGAAACTAAATTCACTCCTAGCTTGCTGATGTAATTCTTTTGACTAAGCAAAGAAATGGATTTAGACGTAGAACAACTTATTCTACAAACTCAATCCTATGTAAACAGAGTGGAGATGAAGTGATTGAGCAAATAAAGGAATTTGGCTACCAGCACTAAAGAGGTTGTTGTGTCTTCAACAAGACAAAACTAAAGGGGCCTCTTGACCCCTTTAGTCTTGTCTTGTTTTCTCTGTTCATTTACCAACCACTTTACAGGATGTACAGGATCAGCAATAGTGAAGTTTCCTTGTGCTACACAGAACAATGGGGTCTTCACTGCTCAATGCTGTCTTCATTCATTCTGGATAGCATGGCTAATAGCAGGATAGAAGAGTGGGTGATTGCAAAGGCTGAACTGCAGTGAAGTGGAGAAAAAATGAGAGTATAAAAGGAGGAAACAAAGTGTTTGGGGTAACAGCATGGAAGAGGAAGGAGGAGAGAGAGAGAGAGAGTAACAGCAGAGTAAAATGAAAGAGACAACAATAGCATAGGGTTATGAGAGAAAGGTACTAATAGAAGCTACGTATTTGCTGAGAAAGAGTGAGTTAGTGATGGATCATCATCATCATCATCGTTTAACGTCCGCTTTCCATGGTAGCATGGGTTGGACGATTTGACTGAGGACTGGCGAACCAGAAGGCTGCACCAGGCTCCAATCTGATCTGGCAGAGTTTCTACAGCTGGATGCCCTTCCTAATGCCAACCACTCCAAGAGTGTAGTGGGTGCTTTTACGTGCCACTGGCACGAAGGCCAGTCACGCGGTACTGGCAACGGCCACGCTCAAAATGGTGCTTTTTTACGTACCACCTGCACAGGAGCCAGTCCAGCGGCACTGGCAACGACCTCACTCGAATGATTTTCTAACATGCCACCAGCACAAGTGCCAGTAAGGCAACACTGGTAACAATCAGGCTCAAATGGTGCTATTTACATGCCACTAGCATGGAAGCCAGACAGCTACTCTGGCAATGATCACGCTCGGACAGTACTATTAGTGCTCCACTGGCACAGGTGCCAGTCATCGAATATGGTTCAATTATGATTTCGATTTCACTTGCCCCAACAGGTCTTCACAAGCAGAGTCTAGTGTCCAATGAAGGAGAGGTTGGCATGAGTGCCAGTTGTCGAATTTGGTTCGATTTCGATTTCAAATTCACTTATCTCAACAGGTCTTCGCAAACAGAGTTTAGTGTCCAATGCAGTAAAGATACGAATAAGTGAGCTGGTTACACTTCTGGCAGAGGCCACAGATTATGCTCTCACTTGGCTTGCCGAGTCTTCTCATTTACTGCATATTTCCAAAGGTCCCAGTCACTAGTCATTGCCTCGGTGAGGCCTAAAGTTCAAAGGTCATGCTTCACCACCTCATCCCAGGTCTTCCTGGGTCTACTTCTTCCACAGATTCCCTCAACCGCTAGGGTGTGGCACTTTTTCACACAGCTATCCTCATCCATTCTTGCCACATGTCCATATCAGCGCAATCGTCTCTCTTGCACACCACAACTGATGCTTCTTAGGTCCAACTTTTCTCTCAAGGTACTTACACTCT
>NC_068985.1:33684899-33686939 GCF_001194135.2 Octopus bimaculoides
CTCTAGTTCTGACAGTAACTCAACAATTAGAGCAAGGTCATCAGCATAGAGGAGCTCCCAGGGGCATCCTGTCCTAAATTCCTCTGTTATTGCCTGGAGGACTATGATAAATAGGAGGGGGCTGAGGACTGAACCTTGGTGGACCCCTACCTCTAACTGGAATTCTTCACTGTACTCGTTGCCAACCCTCACCTTACTGACAGTGTCCCTGTACATGGCTTGCACAGCTCTTACTAACCATTCATCTATCCCTAGTTTCCTCATTGACCACCAGATAAGGGAGCAGGGGACCCTGTCAAAGGCTGGATGTCAATTATTAGTGACCTAGGAGAGAGAGAGAGTGTGGCATGGTAAAAAAAGTGCCAGTGACAAACAATCAAGACAGTGATGATAAGTGATTGATGTTAATGAAGGAATAACCTGAGGAAGAAGGATTATTGCTAACCGTGCAAGGGAGTAAATAAAAGAATGTATTAGATGCCAGCAGATTCAATACAATTTTCATTATTCAGGCAACATGACAAGAAAGTGAGGTGAGTTGAAAGAGATATGGATAGTGGTAGGGCGAGTGGTCTAAAGTTTTCCTTCCTTCATTTAATAGGTAGCATGGTTCAGCAAGCAGGAGAAAGGGTGGTGCTAGAGAGATGAGAAGTTATTAAATAGATAAGAAAGACAGCATATGAAGATGGAAAGCAGGTTCAAAATGGGCAAATTGCCCAGATGTAAATAGATATTATGCATCCCAGTCTCCATCACTTACTCAGCATTTCATGGTACATTTTGCCATGCTTTCGTGGCTAGTTAGCTCTTCTCAAAATATTGCACATTGTCAGTTGACAACAGGTCTTGGATTTTTGTGGTTTTCGTCACTGTTTACAATTACCTTTAAAACAATTTTTTAATGTATCATATAGATGTAATTTTTGACGCTGAATTCGAATTTGTTATTTATTCCAGAAAATTTTTTTAAATGTTACAGGTGTTCAAAGTTTGATAATTTTCAGAATTTTCAGCCAATCAGAAAACAGCACATTCTCTGCTTCTTCTATCATCAGGGAATGGTGGGCATCAGCATATCAAAACATTAAACTAAAATTGTTGAGTATGAGTTCCATCTGTTGCAAAAATTATAGAACATGTGGTGGTTACACTCCTTGTGCGCATGCACAGCATCTTTTGTTGCTATGGAAACAGAGTTCTTCGCAATCAGCTATAGAACACGTGGTGCTTCTTTGCTTTGGTTACTGTAGAAACAGACTTCTTCACCATGGTGATGTCTAGATACTCGCTTATGATTGGCTGAAATACCCAAATTTTGTAAATTTTAAAGATTAATAACTTTTTATTTTAATTATGGATTTATAGGAAAAATTAATTTCATTTTCATAACTAGTATACAAAACTTAATCCATGTATCAAATTTGAAAACAATTGGAACAAAATTGTAAACTGACGAAAACCACAAAGATCCCAGGTCTTTATTATCTCCTTTTATGAGATGCATTTCTTTATCCACCTGTCATTCTCTCATTCTCCATACACATTGTATGTCTGTATCTGTGTAGTCTTCTATCTTGTGCTTATTGTCTTTGTGCACAGACTGCTTATGAAGTCTATCTTCTATGTTAACCTGCCTGTGATCCTATTATGGATCCTTGTGCACCTATTTTTTACATTAGGTACACCATGTGAAATTTCTGACTATTCTTTCCTGCATGTTGACCAAGGCCATTTAAAGTGTTGGGCTGTGAGGTGGTATCAATAGGTTCCTGGACTCTATTACTCTTACTCTTTTACTTGTTTCAGTCATTTGACTGCGGCCATGCTGGAGCACTGCCTTTTAGTCGAGCAAATCAACCCCAGGACTTATTCTTTGGAAGCCTAGTACTTATTCTATCGATCTCTTTTGCCGAACCGCTAAGTTACAGGGACGTAAACACACCAGCATCGGTTGTCAAGCGATGTTAGGGGCCACAAACACACACAGACACATATATACATTATTTATACATATATATATATATATATATATATATATAT
>NC_068985.1:33687215-33694596 GCF_001194135.2 Octopus bimaculoides
ACGTGTCACCTGCACGCAACGGCCACGCTCGAAATGGTGTCTTTTATGTGCCACCCGCACAAGCCAGTCCAGGGGCACTGGCAACGATCTCGCTCGAAAATCCTACAGGAGCCAGTCAGGCAGTACTGGCAACGGCCACGCTCAAAATGGTGCATCTCATGTGCCACCCGCACAAGAGCCAGTCCAGGGGCACTATATATATATATATATATATATATATATATTCGACAGGCTTCTTTCAGTTTCCATCTAGCAAATCCACTCACATGGCTTTGGTCAGCCTGAGGCTATAGTAGAAGACACTTGCCTAAGGTGCCACACAGTGGAACTAAACCCAGAACCATGTGATTGGTAAGCAAGCTACTAACCACACAGCCACTCCTGCGCCTAATGACTTATTGATCATCTTGTCATTAAAACATTGCAACTTTGTGTATGCATTTTGTCTTGTGGACTTGGGTCTCTCCATTACTTTTCATTTTCTAACCGTTTGTTTTATTCACAGCCCTGTGGAGTTGATTATGAACTAAAGACTTATGTAGCTGACCATGTGGATGAAAAACCACATAAACGGTAAGTACTAATTTGATATGGAGTGCGTGTCTAAAGAAATTCAGCTTGATGGAGCTTATTCCAATCTCATTTACATCTACTATAAATAGTGAAATAAGTCCTAGCACATTGTAACCATGATAGCATTGCAAATAAATGAAACATTCATTATTTTTCTCAGTGCTACTCCTGCTTACAGTAGTACCTTGTTCTTACTCTGTGGCATGTATTTACAGTTAATCTGAGTTAATGTCTTGACTGTGAACACTACGTATTACCAGTAACAGAATATGAACTGTTAACCTTTCACCTGCTTTTCCTGTACATTATTGACTGTCATCAGACTAATATAGTTGTTTAATATGAATCCAGCAGTCAGCTATCTATACCCTTTCTTTATGTCCAGTTATAAGTTTCTTATTGGATTCTTTTATAGAAGTTTGTTGAAAGTTACCATGGAAATCTCTTACTGGCATCTTCTAAAGATGAATTGAATTTGGTATATGGGGAAAAAAAAGAAAAGGAGAATTGAAATGTTTCCTTACTAATCTCAAACTTGAATTTTAGTTACAAAAGTCAAAGACAAGTTCTCTTAACATTAATAGGTTTCTTCCATATTCTAGAAAATGATGACTTCTATGTCATCATTTTCATGCACCTTATTCCATAGTCTTAGATGTTACTAGAGTTCCATTTCTTGTTTTGTGGGGTCTTTTGTTTCTTTTGTGATGACCAAACAGCATCTTGTTGTGAGCATGTTATTATGTTTAAGCATATGAAACAGAGATAGAGACAAATCAACTTCAGTATTTGACCGGTGCATTCATTTTTTTTTTATCAAACTCAGAAATAAAGGCAAAGTTGACCTTATGAGGAATTGAACTCAAAATACAAGAGACAAAGACAAAAACCACAAGCCATTTTGTCTGATGTTCTTGCAATTTTGCCAATTAGCTGTCTTCCAGATCAAACTAGTTATGAAAAAATAAAACTTAGTTTAGTACTCTTCCCGTCTTTCTAACACCATTGTCATTTGTATTGTTCAACCCTTTAGCATTTAAACCAGCCATATGAAGCCAAAATACTGTACCTGTTTTATATTCATACCAACTAGATCTAGCTTCTCACACCTAACCTACAATGTTAGTCTAAAAATAAACAGTCACATCATCAAAATCTCAAAGTTACATAATTAATTCAAAATAATGGGAATAAATAAAAATTACATTTGATAGAATAAACTGAATGCTAAATGATTAATATTGATTTCTAACATCGGTACAAGACCTGAAATTTTCGTAGGAAGTATATTATTAATTAAATCAACTCCAGTACTTGACTGGAACTTTATTATTTGAAATTAAGAAATAAAATCAGAAAACTAAACTAACTGAAACTAGAGCAGCATGTCTGGAACCAGTTGGTGTATGAAGGTATTGGAGTGTTGCGGTTTGTAGCCTTTCCAATTAAATTATTTGTAGTTTTAAAGCAAATTATTAAAATTTGCATGAAAATATGAGACAAGTTTAAATAGCCCTCCTCTGCATTTCTTTCTCTCTCTCAGACGCACACACAAACATAATGATATATGTATACCTCACATTCTACGTGCATAGAAATACATACATGTGTATATCTCTCCTTCTACATGTGTTTGTGTGTGTGTGAAGTTTCTAGTTCTGAAAAGCATGTGGAAATGAAAACCAGTGTATTACCAAAATTTACAACAGAATGTAGCCATCAAATTTCTGCAGATTACACCCAAAATTTATCACCCAAATCCTAAGCTTTCCCTGTTGGCTATAAACTGTTCATTTATATTGCCTCATTAAATCTAATGTTCCCTAAAGACTTTCAGCTGCTTTCCTTCTCTTTATTAGAAACTTTCAGTCTACTATCATCTCTAACTATATACACATACGAAGAGGAAGCACAGAAGTACTCTATCATCACGTCATCTTCCAATGAAAATCTGACAATCTGATCATTCAACAATTCTAAAACAAATATTTTCTATTAGAATAAAATTGTATCACCCCATACCTTTATCACCCTATTGACTTGACAGATCCTCCCTTGCAAAGATGTGAGAACTCAGTAACCAATCCCAGCACTCTCACCTGGAATTTGTATTCTTAACACTCCAAGCACCAGAAGCTGCAGACTTCTATAAAGCCCTATTACTCAACTCCATGGAATATTACATCTATATCTAGCACTTGGGACAACATTTAGATGAAAGTCATTTGCTTGCTTGGTATACTTTCTTCACTTGGTAGAGAGTTGGACAAAATGTGTTGCTGTGGTTAGTTACATCCCTTTACATTCCAAGTTCTAATTCCACCAAAGTCAGCTTCACCTTTACTCTTTTCAGGGTTTATAAACTACCAGTCAGATATAATATACTATACCATCCCCAAGAATCTTTGTCTTGATGCCTATGTTAGAAATTGATAGTCTTCCTTCATTGAAAATTTCCAATTTTTAGTTCAATGTGATGGTATACCTTCTTATATATTTATATTTTATTTCCTATATAGAACATCATTCAATCCTTGTATCTATCTTTACCAATAAATATAAATACCCTTTCTATAATTACCCTTACTGCTACAACAGAGCCTGCCTCTCAGTACTTGACTGCTGCAACATTTCCACATAAACCATCTCATTACTTCTGCAGCTCTGTTTCTCATTCCTTAAATTATATTTCTTTCCCCAAACCCCACATTGAACATTACACACAGTCTCTCTGCCTATTCTCTATAGAACTGTCTTTTCTGTCATATATTCTTGCAATATATAAACTAAATTCCATTAATCTTAGACCTTTATTTCCTTCCTGAATAGTGTCTTTTAAAATTATACCTGGGAGAAAAGTTGTATTAATAACAAAATCTCAATAAATTGTGATAATCATATTGCTTTCTCTGCCAGCAGCTTTGACACTAAACAAGCAAACATTGAAATGATAAATTCAACTATTCTTTCTGATGTCAGCTCAATAAAGATAAATGTGAAAGAGGATATATGTTGGTATGCAGTGGGAGGAAGTAATGACTGTTTCATCTTTAGTTATCTCAACTAATCTCTACTTCATGAACATGTTTGCTTTTATTTCCTATACAGATCATCGATAACCTACCAATCTTTGTCTCAATCCTTACCAATAAATATAAATAACCTTTCTTCCTCAAACCTGCAAGCTTAAGTGAGAAAAAAACGTTTTTTGTTTTCATCATTATGAGGAAATGGAAACATTTTTCTTTTGTTATATGCAGCATAAAATCCAATAAAAATAACAAGCAAAAGGAATGTTATTAATACATTAAGCTAAAAAGGTAAGAGTTAGAAAAGTGTATCCAACTGTTATCCATCTGTTTTAATATAAAACAAACGAAAAAAAAAGGAGTGATGCCCACCAATTTCATGGAGGAAAAATGATCAAATGACACAAAAGAATATACATGGAACATTATATTAAACAATGAGAAATAGAACACCATAGTATAAACATTATATTTTATTTGAGAGTAAACAGGGGTATGTTATCTATCTGAAAATATTATCATCACTTTCTGTTATCCATCTGAATATCAATTTATTGTAAACCAAACAGGAGGCTGATTTTTCAATCAGATCTAGTGTATTATGATACTTATTTTATGGGGCGTTGAAAGATAAAAGAAATAGTGAAATCCAGCAGAATTTAAACCCAATAGTTATGATATATCAAACTAGATACTGCTTTGACAACCCTCACCATCAAAATATCAGTTTAATTTCATACTACTTCACTTCATTAATCAAATTCAAAGTTTCGAGATGGTTTTTTTCCATATTACTTTGACCATAATTTAGACATGTTATGTAATATTTTCTAAGCACACACACACAATCAAAACAAATGATCACCAGAGAATATATTCTATAGCATATGAAAAAATCAATATTTTAAATATCTTGTATATTAACTGGACATTGAAATCTATACATGCAAAAATTTAGTAATCTACATCCAGCTGGTTACTTTTAAATATCATCATAATGTAACTGAAAAAAGAATGTTGACATTAGGTTATGTTTGTAATATTTCAGTTGTATGGCAAAAAAAAGGGGAGGTGTTTGTTCTTGCCTGTGCAAATATGCATTATTAGTCACAAGTCATAACAAGACATTTGTCAGCGAAGGAAAAGTTGATCTGAATGAATAAATTATAATATCCAAGACAAAACTGGAGTGGAAGGCTGTTAGAATTCCTAAAAAAACTTGTTTACAAAGTTATAACAATATTTCACTGAATCTCGATTCTCACAGAAGCTGTTTGTTGATTGCCTGATACTGCTTTTTCAAGAACTATTCAAATTCACACAAATTCTTAAAGAAATTTTTCATCATCTCCTGCCATCAAGAACAAAGGTTCTGTTCTTATCATCTGTTAATCAACTTCAAACTGCTGTCACTTTTTGTATTAAGAACAATATCCACTGTATAAGGATTCTTTGTCTTTTCAGTTTTCTGTAGCCATTTTATTTTCATTATTTTAATGCCAACAGTATTAATGGTTTCTTGCAGAACCAGCAGTAATAATAGCAGATAAAAGGGAATATTCTTTGTTGTACTCAATCCATTGTGATTGTCTTCATTATCTTTTTTTTTTTTTTTTTGAAATTTATTTTGTTTAAAATCTGCTGCTGCAGGAAGTTCTTTTCAGAACAATTTTTTAAAAAAACATGTGTGTACTTATACATGCAAACACAATTTGTTTGCTTACTATGAATTTAGTCGTGAATTTTGTCAGTTATGATGTTGATCTTGAAAACATTTACTTTCTCTCTCTCTCTCTCTCTCTCTCTCTCTCTCTCTCTCTCTCTCTCCTCTTGTTCCCTATTTCTCATCTTTCTTTTTTGTCCATCTTGCCCCCCTCTCTCTCTCTCTCACACACTCACAGTACAAAAATATATTTAAGAAAAGGTTCTTTCCGGTCTTATTACACAGTTTGCTTTGTGTCTTTTCCTTCTCTCCTGGAACAGAGGGCTGCATCTATGGTCTCTACTGGTCTACCAACACTAGTGAAATAATGCAGTTGATATTCTTGAATAATTGCAAGAAAATCATGACCAGGAAGAGAATTCCAGAATGTTTCTGATCCAGAGAAGAACTGGATATAGTGATCTGTAGTGGGCCTTCAAATGTAGACTCAACACAGGTGACTAGAGGAAGAGAGGCAAGTAGATCAGTCAGTGCTGAGGAACTGAACCTCCTGTAGTAGTGGTTGAAGAAGCAGAATGTGTAGACAGCATGTCTGTTGGTCAAACTTTGTGCCTATCTCAGTTGAGTAGCCTTTTAATGGATGTGGTCAAACCTCCAAGTTAGTCCTAATTAGCCATGGCTACGTTCAAAGTCATTCAAACCGTAGCAACCCCATCTTTTTTTTCCAGCTGAATTTACATTATGTAAATTATGTAATGCATTCTACTTTAAGATAGAATGTAATTATAGGTGATTTGGCTGCTATTTCTAGCAGAGCAGGTGAACACATTGAACCCCCACCCCATCTCATCCTTGATAGCTTGTCTGATGACCACAACTCTTTGAATTTTAATAATAATACCTACAGACAGATATCAGGGACTGCAATGGGTACTAAAGTTGCCCCAACTTATGCCTACCTAGAATTACAAATCTATAAACAATCCAAATCAAAATACAGCCTGTCTTTCCACAAATACCTCTTGGAGAATTGGAAACGCTACTTGGATGACTGCCTCATCCTATTGTCCCACACACTCGACCAACTCAATGATTTCAAAAATTTAATCAACAGTGTCAACAACCATATCCAATTTACAATTACAAGACCAACTTCCTCTTCTTGACATTTATTATAAAAAAAAAGGCACCAACATTGAAACTGATATCCACTGATATCCACTACAAACCAACTGATTCACCTCCAGTCACCCAAAGCACACGAAAACAAACATCCCCCTCAACCTAACGAGAAGAATCTATGCAATTGTCTCAAATTATAGAACGTGAAATAAAAGATTCCAAGAACTAAAGGCAATTCTTCTAGAAAGACATTACCAAGCATCATTAGTTGACAAAGGAATAGAACAGACCAAGACTTACGAAAACTGAAACACACACAAGGTACATTAAATATTCTCCCATATCTCTCAATACACAATCCAAGAAATGCAGAAGCTTACATAATTATATACAAGAACATCCCACTACTGAGTCAAGATCCATGTCTAAAAAAAGCACTCGAAACCCATAAAATAATAAAAAGCAAGAGACAACCCAAATCCCTAAAAAACCTACTCACCAATGCAAAATTACCCAACACAAGCCCACCACCCACCATCAAAAGATGTGGTCGTTCTAACTGCAGGACTTGCATCCACCTCATTGAAGGAAAAATATACAAATTCCAGTCGGGACACACTTTTGTCGTAAAAAATAACTTCACCTGTGCATCAAAGAATTTACTTTATGCCATAAGGTGTGAAGGGTGCCACAAAAATTACATAGGGCAAATGAGTCTTACCTTCAGAGAAAGGATGACAGTCCACTGCCAACAATTGAGGGATCCCACCAGAAGACAGATACTACTTAGTGATCATTTAGATCTCTGTGCACAAAACAAGTCCCCCAAATTCCTAGATTTCCCACTATACCAATACCCAGACAACACCACTGACCAAGCACGAATAAATAGGGAAAATAATCTTATTCAAAAATACAGACCACAACTCAACATACTCTAATATACCCACCAGGTACACACACACACACACACACACACACACACACACACACA
>NC_068985.1:33694612-33694959 GCF_001194135.2 Octopus bimaculoides
CATACGGTTGCTTACACACACACACACCACAAGGGTATTTAAAACAACACAAACATACTCAGACAGAGACACACACATACACTCAGGTACACACACACATAACATCCCCACTAACATAAAACACACAAACATACACACACACACACATACACGTGTACACATATATACATACCGTCCTTCTAAATATACATAAACCCATACACACATCACACTAAACTCTGGGACCAATCAAAAATGGCCCACACACACATATATATATATATTTATATACACACACACACACACACACACATAGAGATGTGTACAGACGCACATGCACACACACACCATTCTGACCTCTAAGACCA
>NC_068985.1:33694969-33695543 GCF_001194135.2 Octopus bimaculoides
TCTGACCTCTAAGACCAGTCCCAAAAACCACTGAACCATGACAGACTAGCCCAGAAACAAAAAAAAATCCTTTTGATTCCACATTACTCTTTCCCGCCCATCCAACCTCCCACACTATTCCTTAAAAAAGCAAACATTCCTTAGCTACACACAAGACAGAAAATATCAGACAGACAGGTCAGTTATTCCTCTCCAATTTTTTGTAAATTCTTAAATATATCTCCTTCTGTATATATACGACCACACAATATATCTCCTTCTGTATATATACGACCACGCAAACATGATTTTTATTAAGCTCAAAATACTTATTGTATTCCCTTTCTTGAATACTTTCATGTAAACTGTTTTTAGCATTTTCTTATCATGATCAAAGACTGTATAACTATATTTTAATATTTTTGTTCTAACCATTTTTTAACACAACAAAGCTTTACATTTCACTTTTGATAATCTTTTTCTAAAAAAGTGAAACCAGGCAAGTCAATAAACATCTCTAAAAGACCTTTGCATTTTCAACCCTTCTTTCATATGTGTATGTATATATATATATATATATATACATATATATATA
>NC_068985.1:33695797-33701202 GCF_001194135.2 Octopus bimaculoides
AACATCCGCCTTCCATGCAGGCATGGGTTGGATGATTTGACAGGAGCCAGCCAGGAAGATGACTATCCCAGGCTACTGTGTCTATTTTAGTAGGGCTTTTACAGCTAGATGCTCTTCCTAACACCAATCACTCCACAGAGTGGACTGAGTGCTTTTTACATGGCACCAGCACAGGCAAGGTCAGTTTTGGCATGGTTTTTACAGTTGGGTGCCCTTCCAAATGCCAACTACCTTACAGTGTGGGCTTGGATGCTTTTTACATGGCACCAGCACCAGCAGGATCACCAAGTAACTTGCAAGACAAGGAAATTTTGAGGGGGCGGGGCATTGGAGGGGAGAATTTCGTGTCAGATGATGAAAGGTTAGAGTTTGACAGAGAAACAGAGAGGCAGAAACAGGTGTCTTGCTATAGAGGAGATACATGGTTATCAAGCCAGAGTGAGAGAGAGAGAGGAAGAAGGGAAGGAAGAGAGAGAGGGAAAGAGAAAGAGAGTGGAAAACAGAAAAGGTGCAAGAGAGAGCAAGAGAGAGATGGTGGTAAAGTGCCAAAGTATACTCACAAGTAACAGAGATCAGAGCATAGTTGGGATGGTAGGGTAAACAAGAGAGAGATAAATGGTGGGAATTGCCAGGGCATGCCCTCAATGTATGGAGGTCATAATATACACAGCCAGGTATTGCCAAGAAGGCGCAAGTTGGGAGTACGGATTGCAGTGTTTGGTGAGAGATAAGCAGTGTATGAAGAGGAAATGTAAGGAATGAAAAGATGCATTTAGAAGAGATGTAGTTGGTTTTTTGGGGTAGGGTGTGTGAAAAGTTTATTGTTACATGTGGGTGGGACACAATACTTCTAGCACTCAGTTTTGCTGACATGAGCTGGTCTTCTCTAGCACCTCTATATATATATATATATAAAACTTACTTGGAAATGGATGTGTGGTGTTCAATCATATAATAATATAAACAATATATAAATATATATGCATACATACACATATATATGTACATACATATATTTGTATATACATGCATATATGAGCACATAACATAAACAACAAAATAAACCTAAAATACGAAAACAACATGAAATACAAAATATGAAAACATAGAATACGAACCTTTTTTGCAAACAACAAAAGAAACAAACAGAAAACAAGACAAGCAACACGAAAAACGACCCTTCAATTGTTGGCTGTTTTTCTACTTCATATTTCGAGCATTTCACAAGATACGTTTTCCACATAACAGTTGCTCCCGCAAAGCAAATTAAATAAAATTTGGGATTTTGTGGAGGGTCAAAGTTAATAACAAAAACAAGTCAGTGAAAACAGACAGGAAGGACTGCTAAGCCTAGATGAAGTAAGTTGGTGAACATGGAGAAACAAGTTCTGACAGGATACAGACAAGAATGCGTCCAATTCCTGTGGCTGATCCCCTATCGGGTGGCTTTAAGCTAGTATATAGCTTTTAAGCTACTGACCCCCAAATTGGAAGATCTGCAAACAGATTTCTGACTTGTTTTGGAGAATTTGTTTCTATTGCTTCCTCCAGAGTCATATCCCAAGGATGATCATATTCGTCAGAAAAAAATCAAGTAAAAAAATCACCAAAAATAATCGCTGGATTTTGTAATTAATTTCAATTATTCCCAAAATTTATTTCCAAGTTATAAAAATTATCATCGTACAAAACAATTCATCGCAAAAAAAAATCACGTTAAAAAAAAAAACGCCCAAAACAATCGCAGTAATGAAAACTTGGGAATCCAAAATTTCAGGATTGTGGGTCTGGATTCGGTCTGGAATGTTTTTAATTTACTCATGGAGTCAGTGTGATTCCAAAATGGTATGATATGTTGGGCTACGACCTCTAGGAGTAAAGGTGAAAAAAGTGTGACACACTGACATTATATTAGATATATACATACATATATGTACACACACACACATATGCATATATATATATAGAGAGAGAGAGAGAGAGCTGGGAAGAGACTCAGATAAAAATCTTGTAGAATATTGTGCAAAGCTCATCTACAGTTATTGACTACCTGATATCATTATACAATGAAAATGTTCCTGTTATTGGGTATACAGGTTGAGAATACATTGAAACATTTGTAGTGATTTTGAATAAAGAATGTTGTTAAATTCATTTTCTTTCATTTTATATATATATGTGTGTGTGTATGTATGTATATATGTGTGTGTGTGTTATGTGTAAATAGATATACATAACTATTGAAACTGAACGTTATCCTTCTTTTTAATCTATTTTTAATAATTAGAAACTCATTGCGGCTTGCTATTCGAAAATTGACTTATGCTCCTGAAGAACCAGCACCGCAACCTAGCGCTGAAAATACTAAAGAATTCATGATGAGTCCAGGAAATATGAAGCTGGAAGCCTCTCTTGATAAAGAAGTAACATTTTCCATTTCTTGAACATTTATCTTGACAATTATGTAATCCAATACTGTTTTTTAGTGCTGTTTAATTGATAAAAGAAAATTACACTTCATTACATAAAAAGTAGGTGAAACCAAGTCATAATTCTAGTTCAATACTGATAAAATGTATGTTATCAAGCTGAAAAAATTTTAAGAATGACACAAGCATTCACATCAGTCACATATTTTTTTCCAATAAAAAGAAATTATTTACTTAAAATAAATAGAGGTAGCCATAGCCTGTTAGGAATGTTTTTAATAAATATATTAAGATTTTCACAGTCGTATTTCAGAAGACTGAATCTTTGAATTTTGGTTGTACTACATTCCTGCTAATAACATCCATTTATTCCTTCCAGATGTTCATTTATCTGCCTACCATTAGTCTTTTAGTGCAAATCAGATTATTTTTCTATTATTCTGTTATCAGTTTCAACTAGAGGCTGTGGCTATGCTGAGCAAATACAAAGCCATATGTATATATATTTTTATACTCACACACAGACACATGCACACACACTCACACACACACAGGTACATAAGGTATTTGAGGACAAATTTGTTTTGGGGATTTTTTTGAGAAAAACATACATATAATAACTTTATTAAAAAGATTTGTACATATAAACTAGATTATCTTCTTTATAATTTTATTCAATGTAGCCTGCTATGTGAGATCTGAATTGTTTACATGCCTGAATTAAAAGGTCCTGGTTTATATCTGACTATGGCAGCTTTCAAAGAATCCCTGGTGTTGTGGGGATGTTTGTCATAACCTCTCTCTCAACAACACTCCACACATAGAAGTCCAGTGGATTGAGAGCTGGTGAATTTGGATGCCAAATGTTAGGGGTTATGTGATTATGAAAATTGTCAGCTATCCATTCTCGGGTTGCTTCAGCCTTATGTGATAGTGCAGAGTTCTGCTGAAACATGTACAGCCTTTCATTACATACTCTATCTCTTCAAGGCTTGACAACTATTTCCCGGACCTCAGTGTAGCCAGCAGAGTTAACTCTTAAGGCCTTCTAGAAAGAAGTGAGGAGGCATCATATGTCCTTCATTTACTGACAACTCCAAAGCCCATGACAGTTGCAGAAAATTTTGTGTACATGACTGCTGGAACTTCAGAAGGGTTTGAACATAAACCATCTGTCATTTTTTACTGTCACTCTTGTAATCCTGGTCAAAGTTTTTCTCATCTGAGAAAAACCAAATTATGTCATGTTCTTCTGGGTTTCTAACTTTATTTAATAACCTTTTAGATCTGATCAAATGATTTGATTTGATTTTTTCTGACATTAATTGATTTCTCCTCATCATGTAAGACTTGTACTGGATGTCTTTGTAGACAATATTTGTGATTGCCCCTTCTGATACATGGAGATCTTTTGCAATTGACCTCATGGACACAGTCTAATGACTGAAATAAGTAAAAGATAAATGATATACAGTGGATTCCCACATAATTTCTATCTACCAAATTCACTCACAAGTCTTTGATTAGCCCAGAGCTGTTGTAAAAGACACTTACCCAAGGTGCCATGCAGTGGGACTGAACCCAAAACTATGTGTTTGCAAAGCAAGTTTCTTACCACACAGCCATTCTTACAAGGGAGATTCCTCATAAAATTCTTTTCTTGCCTTTCATTTTGTTTCTTTTATTTTTCTTGCTTTCTTCACATTCAGTTACCTCACCACCACCAATAATAATTTTAAACTTTTCAAATTCACTATCTTCCTTATTGTCTACTTGCAGAAATACTACCATGGCGAAAGCTTATGTATTAATGTTTTGGTTGACAATAATACTAACAAAAGTGTGAAAAAGATCAAAATCTCAGGTGAGTTCACATTGTCTGTTTCCCAACAATTATTTAACCCTTTTTTTACCATATTTCTGTTGAGATAGATTGTCTTCATTCCAATTAATTATGAAAATAATGAAGAATTTAGTAAAATAAATTAGGTATAGTTAAGTTGGTGTCTGAAACAAATTAAAATAAAATTTTGATGGAAGGTTAAATTTAAATCACTTTAAAACTGGAAGTTTGTGTCATGGGACCAGAGGCAGTCTCAGGCAGGTTAGTATCATAAGTTTTAATTCTGATTAAAGTTGTGTATGATAGAATTTTGAATTTACATTTTGTCTCATTTTCTTTATTTTAATTCCAAACCACATTAATGTTGATTTCCACCCTCCTCCCTTTTTTTTACTCTAGCATCAATAAAAAAGGTATCCTTAATATATTAGTGTTAATATTTAATTCCAGTAAAGGCAGCAAGCTGGCAGAATTGTTAGCACGATAGGCAAAATGCTTAGCAGTATTTTACATTCTGAATTCAAATTCAGTCGAGAGCAACTTTGCCTTTTATCCTTTCAGGGTTGATAAAATAAGTACCAGTTGACTACTAAGGTTGATGTAATTGACTTACCCACTCCCTGAAATTGCTGACCTTATATCAAAATTTGAAACAAATATTTAATTCCAATAAACAAACAGAATATTGAATTCTTAAATTATCTTATAACTTATTTCAATGCTGAAATAAGTCTTAGAGAGCTCTAGCCAATAAGCCTCTTAGACCCTTTTGGCTGATATATATACACACTCTCTACTATTCTTGATATTCAAAAACAGCATACCCACCTGATCTTGCCCCCACTGACTACCACTTCTTCCAGAATTTGGATAACTTTTTGATAGGAAAAAACCGATGATGCTGTAAAATAGGCCTTCCAAGATTTTATTGACTAGATTGCCAGGCTTTTACAGTTCCAGGCTGGACAAGCTACCGCTGAAATGGCAATAGTGTATTGGCAATATGGGTGCATACTTTGATGAATAAAACTATTCCTTGTGTTTATAAAACATAAGCAATTTTTTTTCTACAAATTTCATACTTGATGAGCTAATATATATATATATACCTCGTTCAGAGATTTAACATATAT
>NC_068985.1:33701806-33703280 GCF_001194135.2 Octopus bimaculoides
ATATATATATATATATATATATATATATATACAGGGTGCGATGGGTAAATTGTCACCATTTTATATTTTTTATTTCATGCGTGCACATTGTTTGTTTTTGACTTTGTTGGCTACACAGTATAGTAGGGTCAGTCGGGCACCATCTGTGAGAAAATCAGTACCATGATGCAATTCACTCTGCCAGAAATTTGGAAATGACATGCTGTACTGCTTGGCATTTGCACTAGAAGCTCCAATACAAACATTTCAAAGTGTTTGCATGTCAATCTGAGGACATGTACCAAGAGTGATAAAAATCAAACATCCAGTCAACATAATGGTGTTTGGAGTAATCGCTAGTGATGGTGAGCTTATGCTTCTATTCATCTTCCCACACAGCCTCAGACTCAACACGAAGGCCTACATCAAGTGCCTGAATGAGGTAGTGCTGCGCTGGGTCAAGAGAGTGGCTGCTGGAAGACCCTATATCTGGCAACAGGACTCTGCTTCATGCCACACAAGCAGGAGAACCCAGTCATGGCTGTCAGACAATTCCTGAGACCACATCACCCCTAACATCTGGTCACCTAACTCCCCAGTTGAGCAAGAGACTGACAAAACTCCTTGTAACACCAAAGATGAACTGAAGGCAAGGTTTAGGGCAGCATTCACCAACTTCAACAAGGAGACTGTCCAGAAGAGTTGTAGGAAATTCCAAAGTCATCTGGAGGCTATGGTTGAAGCCAATGGTGATTTTATTGAACAAGTTTTTTCTCTTTAGTATTTCAAGATATTTTTATGTAATTTTGGTAAATATATCTGTTAAAATGAAATGTAAGTGTTATTTTCATTTTTGCATAATTTAAACGACAGTTTATTCACCGCACCCTGTATGTATATATATATATCATCATCATCATCATCATCATTTAAATGTCTGCTTTCCATGCATCCAACCCATGCCAGCATGGAAAGCGGGTATTTAAATGATGGTGCAAGCGCTAATATTTATAAACATGTGACATATTAATAAAAATCTGTAAATGTACAACCATCCAGATATCTGAGTACCTTATTATTTTTTCTAATATATATATATATATATATATATTTATAGGAAGGACAGTATACACTTTATTATTATTTTTAATTTTTAATATTTCTAATGTTTTAATTAACATTATATATATACCATTGGTTCTTAATTCATCTCCGAAGAGCGGAATTACTGATAGTATGTCGATCTTTTGATCACATTGTGATTATAATAATATCCGCGAAACGATCGTCAGATGTTTAATTCTTTAAATTTTAGGCTTTTTTATATTTTAGACTTTACAATATTCATGCTTAATTACACATAAAATTTTTATACGCATTTATATTCACATGTATCTTTATCTACATTCATATTTTTATACATATTTATATTTATATTTCGTATATTTATATTTTAAATTTTAAATTTATTATATTACCATGTCATATTGGATAT
>NC_068985.1:33703290-33713290 GCF_001194135.2 Octopus bimaculoides
CAAAGGGTCAACCTTGTCACAATGTGTCACGCTGAATATCCCCGAGAACTACGTTAAGGGTACACGTGTCTGTGGAGTGCTCAGCCACTTGTGCATTAATTTCACGAGCAGGCTGTTCCGTTGATCGGATCAACTGGAACCCTCGACATCATAAGCGACGGAGTGCCAACAACAAATATATATATATATATATATATTTATATATATATATATATATTACATATATATAGGTGCATGATTATTTTTATATGTATGTGTGTGTGTGTGTATACATATATACTTATTTTCTACTTCTTTTTTACATGCAGTGCGACAAGTTGCTGATATTTGTCTTTTCTCTACTGCACAATATAAGTGCACTGTTGCAGAGTTGGAAAGCGAGTACGTTGATATTTTATATCCTATTTGTTACCTTAGTAATTTATTTAGATTGATTGAATGATATAATACCAATATTTGTTATCACTTGTAACTGTTGATTATTATCCATTAAAAGCTGGCATCACTGTAACTGCTGATTAATTGCTCCACTGTGATTATTGATTAGCAACAGGCTCCACTTTTTCTTTTTCCTTTCCTTTTTTTTTTTTTTTTAAGCAACTGATCCTGATACTTGTTGCCAATTACTGTTGATTTATTGCTGGTTGAATTCAACAATTTCCAAGCAGAGCTAGCAATGCTTGGGATCCCAATATAACAAATCAATGTTTTAGTACCCATTGAGACAAATTCTCTGTTTTCCTTTTCTTTTCTTTTTTTTTTTTTCTACTGCATAATACCAAGTAGTTGAATAAACAGTATCTGTAAATTAATGTTATTTTTTTAAAAATGATTCTTCACTTGATGAAAATAAAAGAAATTTTACTGTAAAGAATACTAACAGATGTTTTTATATTATATTCACAATCCTTGCTATCTATAGCAATATATTTCCTGGTAAATTTTTTTAACTCTTGCACAGACAGTAGAATAATCATCTGATTATCAATTTTCAAATGCAATCATTTTCTGTACATTTTAGATAATTTAAAGTATTTCTATAATGAGTAGGTCTTTTTTTTTTCCTAAATGGATTTCCTTAAAATAAATTCGCATATTAATCCAATTAATTACTTAAGAGAAGAAAAACTGAAGTTTTTATACTGAGCAATTAACTTTCTTTACTATTCTCTTTGTGCTCTTTTATTTAATGGGGAAAATAACAAAGTTTGTGTCTTAGAATAGAGGCACTTTGGTGGCATTTTAACATAGAATCAAATAAATTGCTTTGAAAAATATCTTTTCAGTTGGTATAAAATAGAGATATTTTCCCTTTTAAATATAGCACTCTAGGTATATAGGAAATTAAGAAGACAAGTAAAATGATAATAGCTGACACACAAAACTAAAACATCAATTAATTTGTTGTAAACATGTCACCATTCTGTAAGTTCTAAAATTTTTGTCACACAGGTGTATTCCTGAGAATTTTAGGGAAGGAAAGGGAGAAGATATAACATTCATGCTTTCCCAAAAACATTAATGACACAAGAAAAATTAATATTTTCAGACAGTGGAGACAAATCCAGGTCATGGTTGTAATTCATTTAGAACTCATGCATTACAAAGATCTCTACTAATTTAATTGAAATACTAATATCCAGTTGAACACTTCTAATACCCAACTGTTGTGGAAGAACTCAACTATTCTGTGGATATATGGATCATTAAGGTTGCTTAAATGATGATAACAGTTATTATGTTTCTTAATTCATTATTTCCAGCTTGCTTTTCTTTACAAATCTCAAACAATATTTCACTATGTGTTTATTAGATAAAATTATGATTCCTAACAAAAGCAATTATGAATATTACATTGAAAATATGTCAATGTCCTCATTTATTATTCCAATTTGCTTATCTTTCTTTATCTCTTTTTTTTATTTGATGACCACAAAATAGAGAAGGCTTTCCTATTCAACCTAGCCAAACAGGTTTCTGTAAGGTATATCACTTAACTCCATTGCTGGACAACAATCGAGACAAAAGGGGCCTGGCTCTTGATGGAAAACTCAAACACGAAGACACATGTCTTGCTTCATCTACCATGTGAGTAATTGTTCATTCTTGTGATTCTTTTATGTTTCATATTGACTCTTAAATGTGATTGTTAAAACTGTTCTTATAAGAGGTTATATAAGGGAGATCATTCTCTTTTTGATTATGTTTTACATAGCATGGAAAGCGGACGTTAAACGATGATATCTACAAATGTGGATATATTCAAAAATTTCTTTAAAATAATTTATTCCTTTTAAAAAGACACTATATTTAATACAAGAAGACTGTTATGATGTGATGTTCATACCCTTCACAATGATGTTAACAAATAAGAGAAATGAAGCAGCTTCAATAAAGAATCAAAATTGCATTGAAGAGTTGGTCCATCAAAAGCTTAACCACTTTCTTGTTCTCTAGTAAACTCCAAAAATTTTCCTGAAAATATTAATGTTCTATGGTTTAATTTTTTGTTTCTGTTAGATAAATCCTTTTTTGAAATCATTTCTGAAAAATAGTTAAAATCTGTATTCATATATACAAATTACCCATCACTTGTATACTCCCTTATTAGCAGTCATCACCCCCACCTATACTTCAGGCTGCCATTCTCCTTCCCTCTCTCTCTACATATATAAACGTACATCATTATCATCATCATTTAACATCCATATTCTATGCTGCCATGTATTGGATGGTTTGACCAAATCTGAGATATCCAAGGACTGCATTGAACTCTAATGTCTGCTTTGGCATGGTTTTTATTGCTGGATGCCCTTTCTAATGCCAACCACTTTACAGTATGGATTGGGTGCTTTTTTCATGTCATCAGCACTGTTGAGGGCACCATGTAGTTCACAGGACTACAAAGCCCAGGAGACGTGATGGGGGTCAGAGCAGGTTCCTGTGGAGGGATCTGCATGGCTTTTCATATCAAATGAGGAAAAGGAAGAGAGAGAAAGCAACATTAATAAGTAGGAGCTACAAGATGGCAATGAGCTGCCCAGGTGGCCCACAAAGCTGTAAGATTGAATGGAAAGGAGAATGAGTAGTTAGGCGGCAGACTGGCAAAATAGGTAGGGTTGAAAGGTGAATGAAACAAGAACTGTGGAAGATAGAAGGATACAGAAGTGGGGGACTGGAAAACAACAGATGTAGTAAAGAGGAGACAGTCGCTGGTTGGTGGTGGGGTGACAAGAGAGTGAAATGATATGATTGGGTAGTCTGAAAGAGCTGGGGGTGGATACAAACGTGCATACGCATGCCCACATACACATATGATGTAGACTAGCAATTTTTTGCAACTTATGATCCAGTATCTCTTTTAATCCTGACATAATTATGTGAAAACATTTAAATTTCCTTTGCCTATTAATATGCTACAAATCCTTTATGACACACATTTACTTATTCACTATCATGAAGGTACAATCACTCTCCCAACATCTATGTGTGGATATTTAAAGCTAACTCTAACACCACATGCTAACTCCCTAAGGACCTTTTGCTGTGAAGAACAAGCTAATAGATAACTTGGGTTCACTGTGGACAATACAGCTTGAAAAGAGAAATGGTAAACTTTTGCTCTTCACAGTTATGTTTCAAGAGGCTGCTGCATAGGAGATTAATGATTAGGAGATTAGCACATAACACGAGATTTTGTTTTAAATATTTGCACCTTCATATTATTATTATTGGAGAGCTGGAAGAATGTTTTCCAACATTATTAATCATCATCATCATCATACATCCATTTTCCATGCTGGCTTGGGTTGGATGGTTTCACAGGAGCTGGTAGGGCAGGGGCCACATCAGACTCGATTGTGTGTTCTGGCATGGTTTCTACAGCTGGATGCCCCTCCTAATACCAACCACTTTACAGAGTGTACTGGGTGCTTTTACATGGCAACATCACCAGTGCCTTTTACATGACACCAGCACCAGTATAAATTCTGCTATGATTGACAAGTCTTCTTGAATACAGCAAGTCACCAGATATCTCAGTCCTTTGCCATCTCCTTCATAAGGCTCAGTATCTTGAGATCAGCCTTCAGTACTTCATCCCATATCTTCCTGGGTCTCCCTATCCCGTGAGTTCCATCCAGCACTTCTGTACGCAACTGTCTGTTTTCATATGCATCACATGACCAAACCACTGCAGTCTTCTCTCTTGCACACTACAGCTAATTCCTCTTATGTCTAACTTTCCTTTCAATACACTCTGGTTCTGTTGCGCATGTACATTGACATTGCACATCCAGTGGAGCATACTAGCTTCATTCTTCTCTAGCCTTCGCATGTCCTCTGCATTCAGGGCCCATATCTCATTAACATGTAGCATTGCTGTTTGTATATATGCATCATACAATCTTCTTTTCATTCAGAGAGAGAGAAATAGAGACCTTTGGTTGCCAACTGAGGTAAAAGTTGTCTGAATTTTCTCCGCCCTATTCTTATTCTAGTATATCCTCTTATTTCCATATATCCTCCCCCAATGCTAATTAGTAAATTTATAAATGTTTTTAGTAGACAAGGAAAGGTGTGAAAATGTTATTAATAATATCGTAGCAGTCTTCTACAACCTTACTCGTGTAATTTCTCTTATGATTCAACAAAATAGATTATCTTGCCCAGGTCTGGAAACAAGGATGCCAGAAAATTGTTGTACCTACCTGTTCACACACACACGCTGAAATACATATACATACATATAGATTCAAAATAACAAACAGGTGGTCAAATATCTTAACTGGCCACTTCTAAAACCCATTTATTCTTTGTCCTAGCCCCATAGACTCAAGCAAAAAAAAATTAAGAATATTTGAATTCCTGACATTTTATTGAATCCTAATTCTTAAACCACTAAATTAAGGGTTATAAACACACACACACACACACACACACACACACACACACACATGTAGTGGCTTTCAAAATACTGACATCTCACTCACACACAAACACACACACGCACGCATATAAAACCCCCATACACGATAATTCAGAATTTTTGAAAAATTTTGTTAGGAATGAAAGCACTAAAAATGTTTTCCAACTTCTGATTACCGTCTTTTATTAATATACACAATTTGTATGCCACTACATGTGTGTGTGTGTCTTTGTTTATATCCCTTAATTTAGTGGTTTAGGAAATAGAATTCAATAAGATAAGTTACCAAACTGAAAGATAAGTACTGGGTTTGATATGATTGACTAAATACTCTTTTAAGTGGTGCCCAAACATGGCTGCAATCCAGTGATTGAAACAATTAAGAGACTATCTATTTCATATTTGTATTTACTTACATAGGGGTGAGTTAAGTTAGAGGTTATAACAACCATCTAAGAGATAATTGCATCCAATGAATTAACTGGTATCTTACCTATATGTGATTATGAGTATTGGTATTAATGATCGATAAGGACAAGAATAAACTGAATTTTATCTATATTCAAGGAAAAAAAGAAAATGGAGATAAAATTGATAATTTTATCTCCATTTTCTTTCTTTCTTTCTTTCTTTTTTCCTATATGTATATCTCGAGGTTTATTTCTTCTGTTTCATATTCATTCCCTTTTCAGTTCTAATCGTTTTCTGTTTCAATTTCTTACAGTCTTGTAGAAAGCAATCCAAAAGAAAATTTAGGGATTGTTGTATCATACAAGGTGAAGGTAAAACTAATTCTAGGATTTGCCTCCAGGTAAAGAATCATCATATTATATCTTTTATTCTATTCTAAATATTTGTGAAGGACAATCTATATTGAGGTACCTTCCAAACTCTATCTTGTATCTTTGAAAATATTTGACACACTCTCTGACCACCACTAACTGACAAAAATATAAATTCTTAATCCTCTTTTGCTATTTGCATTTTGTCTACATCTAGATATTTATATAAATTAGAAAGACTTGACAGACAATAATTCATGCTATAACAATGCACATTTGACAGAAAGTGGGTAAGGTACTGAAAAAACTATGATCGTAAATCTTCTTCAAAATTGTGTGTACTTATGTGGGTGTGTGGTTGTGTATATGTGTGAGTGAGTGAATGACAGTATGTTTGCTTTTGAACTGGTTACTACATTCTATATACACCCAACTTCATTAGCATTTATAGAATAGGTACCAGGTCTTATTCATAGGTACAGTATTAGAGTTAAAGGTGTTTGGAGAAGGCCACTTCAATGGCTAAAACACTTCAGTGGTTAAACCACTTCAATGTAGCTTAAACATCCTAGAAAAAATAACCGATGGATTCTTTATCTACAGAATCTGTGCAACTTCACTTTTACTCTATGGTATATTATTTTATATGCATATAGTGTAGCTTGATATACTCTAAACGCTTTGGAGCAGCTTATCTTGAAATGATATTTTTTAGTAGTAGTAGTAGTAGTAGTAGTAGTAGTAGTAGTAGTAGCAGCAGAAGCAGCAGTATGTATGTTTGGATTTGGTGGTAAACACACAGTGAACTGGGTAAATTGGTACTACAACCTCCTGCTTTTGATATTCATTTGGAATCCCTTAAATTTGTTAATATTTCATGGAAACCATGAAAGCTGCCCAGTTTTCATTTCTAAAGCTTTAAGCCTAATAAAAAAATTACTTATCCTGTACACAGTTGAGATGTTACCTACATGGTTATGAAGGCTTCATATAAAGTTCCAAGCAGTACAAATTTTTGAATTACTTTGATATTTGATTGCTATTTTAACTGTTTGATGTACAATAAAAATATCTTTAAGATGGATACTAGGGCTACAACTATTACTGACACCACACCTGTTCCTCTGCCTCAGATTCTTGAGAATGATTGGCAAGGTACTGAAAGTGTTGGATTGCTGAAACAGTAAATTGAACCAAAAGCTTTATGGCAATTTGTCTCTGAGCATTTTGAGCTTATGTCCCACTAAAGTTAAATTTGTATTTCATTCTGTTATACCCAGTGAAATAAGTACCAGCTATGTACCTTGGGTAATTTAAATAAGCTGTGTATTTGGGACAGTTCAATATACTAGATACCTGACAATTTTTGACAGCATTAAATCACCATTCTGCATGCCCTCATTCAGTGTCCGGGCATTGCTGACTTGTGGCATTATGTGGAACAGCTGCTGTCACGTGTGGGATGGATCCATCTGTCGGCCGAGTCTGTAGTGATGATTGCACTGCCGCCCTCCTTCAATTGGCTGGCAAGGCAGTTTTCTTTTGCTTGGTGGCTGTGATGAAGGAGGTTGTTTGGTGGACAAGGCTAAAAGGCATGAGGATTGATACAATCCTCTTTGGTAGAGCTCTCATTGACTTTTTCAAGAACTGTCCTCAAGTGAGTTTATTGAAAGGTGGGTGAAAGTTGCGAAAATGGCAAGAGTGGATGGTACCTCTCTAAGTGTAGACCTGTGAGTCAGAGAGAAGTAATTGGAGAGGGCACTTGCTCATAGGATTTCAGGGAAATCTCGGACAGTGGGGTTCCTCAATTATCCCTAGAGGTGTTCCTGTATTAGGAAGGCCACATCTCTGTCATCCTCCCCCGCCTCCAGCTTTTGTTTTTTTACCTTTGTATGCTTTGCATATGTCTTTTTTCCAGTGTATACCATGTGTACTTTTTTTTTTCATCATTTCATTATTATATGTAAACCCATACACTTTATGTCTGTCTCTGTATTATCCCCCTCATCTTTCACCCTTGTGGCAAATAGATGAAATCATTATTATTGGTAGGATCCAAAGTAATAGATTGATAGAATTGTTAGAGCATCAGACAACATCATCATCATCATCATCATCGTTTAACATCCACTTTCCCTGCTAGCATGGGTTGGACGATTTGACTGAGGACTGGTGAACCAGATGGTTACACCAGGCTCCAGTCTGATTTGGCAGAGTTTCTACAGCTGGATGCCCTTCCTAACGCCAACCACTCAGAGAAGATGATTTACAGTATTTTGTTAAAGTCCTTTAAGTTTCAAGTTCAAATCTTGCTATAGTCAATTTTATATTTCATGTTTCTGGAGCTGGTGAAGCAAGTCCCAGTCTGTTATGAGCTGTAAGACTCATAAGACCCAGTTTCCATGGTGTGTAAATGAGTGAGATTACAACACTCTCCACTGAACAGGATGCAGGTCTATTACAGAGTTGAGTTTCCAGCATTCCAGCAATAGCTGGAAACTCATTTAGATCTGAATGGACTGAAACAACATGAAATGAAGTGTTTCACTCAAGAACACAACACACTTTCTAGTTCAGGAATTGAAACCATGATCTTACAATTGTAATTGCAATACCCTAACCACTAAGCCATGTACCTTCATACCAATCAAGTACTGAGATCAGTTTAATGGCAATTCACTTGGGTACCAACCATCAAGTGAAATGCAACAGAAGTAAGAACTATGTAAATTTCCTTAGGTGTTTATGATTAATCTAAGTTGTACTTGATTCTACCAACTTTAATCATCAGTACTCAATTTATGGCTATAATACAACCACATTTATATTAATTAGTCTCTGACATAATGAATCAATTAAAATTACAGTCACTGTTTCAAATAGTTTTGGTTTAGTAAAAAAAAAGGGGCAGGGAGAGCTTATTCTGAATTTTGCTGTTTAAAGGATTTAATTCGATTGAATTTATCCCAAATATATGTTCCTGCTTTACCTCCTCTAAAAGTTAAAAGGTAAACTTAGGCCTGATATGAATTAAAAGGCACAAGGATTTACCAAGCTACAAAAGTCCTACTTACTGCCATTGCATCAAATTCATCATCTTGCTAATAATTATAATTTCTAACATAGGCACAATATCAGAAATTTGAGAGGAATAAGTCAATTAAATGCTTTACATATTGTAATTATATTTCGTCTTTTCATACAGAAAGAGAGAGAAATAGATTTTAAATTTTTCAGAAAGATTAAGTTAATAATTTTTTTTTTTTAAAGAACTGAATAAATGCATGCATTGTTAAACATTCACACTGAATATTATTTTTATTATTTATACTATATAACTTTTCTTCCTTGATTTTTGTATCCAGCGACTTATCAGTTGAACTCCCTTTCACTCTAACACATCCAAAACCACAAGATACACCTCCATCTTCACGGCCAGCTAGTGTGGCCCAAGAAAATCCAGATGCTCCTATTGATACTAACCTTATCCAGCTTGACACAAAGTAAGTTTACAACAACAAATACTTTTCTGTACAACCTTTTTTTTAGTAGGCACCCATCATTCTTGAGGGGCCATGGATCACAACTGATATCACAATATTTCAGTTCCACTATCTAAAGTTTATATAATTTCTGTTGAGAAAATTAGTCAAACATTGAAATTAAAACCTCTTTAATAATTAATTAAATTAATAGAAGACTAACATTGAAAAAAAACTAAAATTGTTTTTACACCTATAAATAAATTCCCTCTCTATTCTATGTCATTACCAATCACTTTCAATAAAAGGTCACTCACACATCATTTTTAGCATGCATTTTTCCATGCTTGCTTGGGTCAGATGGAGTTTATTAAGACAGATACCTTTCTTGTTACCAGCAGTCACTGGTTTCCAAGCAAGGTAATACTTCTTCATGGCCAGATGTGTTTTCACAGAATATTGGAAATGAATGATACTGCTTGTATGTCAATGACATTCATTTACAACTACCTCACTACATGATGTCAAGACAAGAAGTAATTAACACCACACACATGCACACTTGCTCGGCTTTAATTGGCCCCAGGCTACAGTAGAAGATACTTGCCCAAGGTGCCACACAGTGAGACAGAATTCAAGACTGTATAGCTGGGAAGCAAACTTCTCAATCATACTGCCACACCTGTGGCTATATGCTAAAATTATTCAATCTACTTTTTTGTGTCAATGAATTGCCAGAAATAACAGTGAAATTAGATGCAAGTTGTAATCTATAAATAATATAGAATTTGGATTCTTTAGACAGAAGA
>NC_068985.1:33719914-33726537 GCF_001194135.2 Octopus bimaculoides
TGAGTATAGATATGTATATGTATATATACTTGTGGGTGTGTGCACTTTTTCCAACCAGGTTCAATCTTGCTGCATGGCACCTTGACCAAGGGTCTTCTACTATAGCCTTGAGCCAACCCAAGCCTTATGTGTGGATCTTCATGTGTGCGTCTTTGTGTCTATGTTTGTCCCCCACTACCACTTGACAACTGGCATCAGTGTGTTTAAGTCCCTGTAACTTAGCATTTTGGCAAAAGAAACTGATAGAATAAGTACCAGGCTTTAAAAATAAAAAAAATTTTTAAATAGGGTCAATTTATTTGACTAAAATTCCCCAAGGCTGTCCTCCAACATGGTTACAGTCTAGTTACTAAAACAAGTAAAAGATGAATGATAAAAGCATCATTTTCATTTGACATCTGTCTTCTGATTTGAATGGTTTGAGAGGATTAGATGAGTTGGAGGACTGCTCCATGCTCCAATATCTACATCTGGATGCTGTTCCTAATACCAACCACTTTGCAGAGTGTACTGGTACCTTTTTGTGACATTAGTGAGGTCACCATGCAACTCATAAGACTTAAAAGTCCCTTGACTGGGTGGGATTATAGTAGAGAGGAAGGTGGCTTTTAGAAGATACATGAATGAGTTTGTGGTTATAGAGGCAATATAAGGCTGCCCTGCATCATATAAGGGTGAGTAGACAAAATTGGGATGGAGCTGAAAAGAGAGAGAGAAAGATGGTGGTGGTGGTGAGGTGTCAGAGTGTATCCTCAAGGTGAATAGAAGAGAATATGGGGACAGAAGATCAGGATGGGGTAGGTAAAGTTTGCAAGAGCATGAGAGGGAGTGGTTAAAGATGGTTGTAAGGGTGAATGTAGTGAATGGTAAACAAGGATGAAAATGTGATTGGAGGTAAATATGAGTTGTGGGGAGAAAGGTGATTAAGAGGAGGATGTGTCCTGGTACATTCTTATAATAACATGACTAAGAAGGTGATTAGAAGAGAGCATGATGACAGAAGACTTAGAGAAAGTGAGTGAAGGTTGCAAGAGTGCAGGTCCACCCCTCCTTAGTCAAGCATCAATATTTAGAATGATAGAGCATGAAGAGGTAGCAGGATATGGGTGGTGGGAGGAGAAAGAATTTAGAATGCACAGGTTGGGTGACAAAGTACAATGTGCAGAAGTGATGAAGGGGAGATGAGAAGTTATGGGTATAAGATAGGTACAGAAGGAGTGAAAAATTCTGTATGCACAGATTGAATTCTTTCATCTCAATTATAGCTGGCTTGATATGGTGAATAGAAGAGATAATAGAGAAATGAGAGTGTATAGAATATGTACAATGGAGAGTGGAAGAAATGGTGAGGAGGTTTGAAGGTATAGAATAGGTCATATGCAACAGGAAAAGGTGCACCACTATTTAGCAGGCTTTTTCACCAACTAGTGCTGGAGATCATCTGCACCACCACATAACACCAGTCACCATGGTCCTTTGTCATACCCCTTCATGAGATGAAGTATCTTAAGTTCAATTTTCACCACCTCATCCCAAGTTCTCCTTGGTTTCCTCTATTCCACAGGGACCATTCACTTTGAGCATTCAACATTTGCTTGTGCCTCTGTCATACTCTACTCACATCACATGCTCATACCAGTGCAGTTGCCTCTCTTGCACACTACATTCGATTCCTTTTATACCCTGTAGAGCATATTCTCTTCATTTCTTTCTTGACTTCATGCGTCTTCCACATTCGAAGTCCATGTCACATCACCACGCACCAGTGCACTTATCAAACAAGCATCATACACTCTACTTTTGACTTTGAGGAGAAAATTCTTTACTGCCTATAGAGGTAATGGCTCCCTGAACTTTCTCCAACTCATTCTTATTCTGACTTCCACACTTTTGGAGAACTGCCTCTACTGCTAATCTGATCACCTAAGTAACAAAAGTTATCGACTACTTCCATTTTGAACCATCTTAATACTTGAGGGAAACCATTAAACAGGTGCTTATTGCAGTTGTGCACCTGTTGCATACGAAATCTAACTTCCCTGATAACCTTCCTGTGGTCCCAGTTCTCCTCTTACTTGTCTATTGTTTACACTGGGCACATGTTACAGAATTTTTATTGACTCCTTTTCTGCAAACAAAGCATGGCCTTCAGTGATAATATATGAACATATATATATATATATAATATATTTCATTTTTGTTACATTAAGTGGTGGATGGTTTCTGGTTCAGTCCCAGTGCACAACACCTTAGGAGAGAATCTTCTATAGCATCAAGCTAATCAAAGCCTTGCTTATGAATTTGGTAGATGTGTACATATGTGTCTATTTACATTTGCACTTAATGAAAGTTGCAAGCTATGGGTCATGTTGTTGTCATATCTTTTGAAAACAAATTATACACTTGGTTCAGCCTTCAAAGACATATGAAATAAGGGAACCCTAATACAGTTCTATATTTAAGACATGAGCAATTATGTACATTATTTACATTTGACGGATATTTGTCCTCCTCTTGTTTGTTGTTAACACGTTCTGTCTGATATGCCCTCCAGCCTTCATCAGGTGTTTTGGGGAAATTTTGAACCTGGGTTCTCATTCCTAAGGTATTTTTCGATGTTATTATTATTATTATTATATGCCCGTGGGTATATGGCATAGTGGTTAAGAGTGCAGGCTACTAACCCCAAGATTCCGAGTTCGATTCCATGCAGTGACCTGAATAATAATAATAATAACATTGAAAAATACCTTAGGAATGTGAACCCAGGTTCGAAATTTCCCCAAGACACCTGATGAAGGCTGAAGGGCATATCAGCCGAAACATTGTGTTAACAACAAACAAGATGAGGACAAATATCCGTCAAATGTAAATAATGTAAGGGAATCCTTACTAGAAAAACCAGTAACGATTAGTGACAGAAGAAACATGAAAAACAATGCTTCAATAATATATTCATTTAAACCATATCAGCATGGAAAAATGGATATAAAACACATAGCATATATATATATATATATATATATATATATATATATATATATATATATATATATATATGTATGTATATATATATACATGCTGTGTGTGTATAGATATATGTGTGTGTGTAGAGAGAGAGAGTTGTCTATGAGTCGGAAAAAACAGGCACTCATATATTTATCAAACAATAGAATGGGTACATTTTCATATTATAGACCCATTCCAGCCAATTTTAATCAGTTTTGACATGAGAGTTTGGAATGACTAGTTCTCTACTCATTAGGACTGGTGGAAAAAGCATGCCTTGAGCTCTATGCCATTGGAGATCAGAAAGTGTCATCCGATTTGTGAGTGTTGTAAAAAGCTGGAATGAAAATTTATGGGAAAAGACACAGAGAAGAAACTTTTACTCATTAGATAAAGTGCCATCATAGTGTATAAGGTAAATGCCTGTAGAGTGGAATTCAAATGAAGGCAAGGGGAAGTGGGGATGGTGGAAGGCCAACCTTAAAATCATGTGTGGGCATATTTGTGTATGTAATAAATTGAGTATGGCAAACCTTATGTCAAACTCTCAAAGTGTGGTGAGGAGAAATACCAATGGTGGAAACTCTGTCATATTCATGGTGTAGTCCCCCAGTATTCAAAAATATATCAGTGTTCATGAGGACATGATCAGGAAATCTCGTTTTTACTGTGTAAGTGGGTTTCCAGTTGAAAAGAGTTCTTTAGTATAATTCTTTTCTCTACCAAGCAGAGCCTGCACCTTCTACTGCTATTGAAGTATGATTTGCATCTCTCCAGTACTCACTACTTGATGCTGTAATCCATGGTACTTTCAACAACTACATGTGCTTCGCTGGGTTATGATATTTCACCTTTCCTGGATATAAAAAGAGGAATTGTGGTTGTTAAACCTGGTCATAAAGTGACCTATCACATCCACATATTTCTGCATATCCATCTGTCCAGTTGGATCCTTTGATATTGCCTCTGCTTCATATACAATAGTATGTTTGTTGCATTAATTGCTTAGTGGACATGTGGTGTTGTTTCTGCATGAGTACCCCACTTCTGTTTCAGATGTGAGCCTTCTTATTAAAATTGTTGCACAGCTAAATGAAACTCTCAAGGTATGTCTATTAAATACTTTTCTGTGTCTATGTCAATTTAATTAAGAAAGATCCTATCTATACAAATTTTTACATTCAAGAAATGTGGTGTCAGTCACAAAACTTTCCACTAGTATTTTCTCTTGGTGGGTTTAGGATTGGGCATGTAACAGATGTTATCCTTAAAATAAATCATTAGTGGCTAGGACCTCATTGTAGCATGGAGCAATGGTTTTGATAATTTCTTTACTTGAGGACAGGTTGAAGATTCTTCTACTGACCCCCTTAACCAGGTTCCTGAACATTATGGCTGGATGGCAGAAAGCTGTATTAACAAGTGTCAGCTTCTCATTTGGTTTCTTGAAGAGTTTATAAAGACTAGTATCTAAGCTTAAGGTCACTTCAAGGAAATCAGTTGTATTCAAGTTGGTTTCTATTATGACTTTCGGTCCAAGAGAATTCAATGTATGTAAGCCTATCAAATGTGTGGTTGTTTGCCCCAAATAGGTATGGACGTGGCTGGGATAGGCACAGGTATGGCTGTGATAGGTACAGGTGTGGTTGTGTGATGAAAAAATTTGCTTCCCAACCATATAGACTTGAGTTCAGTACCAGTGTATGGCATCTTGGGTAAGTGTCTTCTACTATAGCCCCAGGACAATGAAAGCCTTATGAGTAGATTTGATAAACAGAAACTGAAAGAATCTCATCACATATGTGTGTGTGTGTGTGTATATATATATATATATATATATATATATATACACACACACACACATGCACACATATAAATGTTTGTGTTTGTGTACTTTTGTCCTGACATCATGTGATGATTGTAAATAAACATCACTATCATTCAAGCAATGTTCTTTGTTTTCTGTCTTCTGTTGGAAACTATGATGTTGCTTGAAAACAAGTGAAGGTTAGCAATAGGAAAGGCATCTGGCTGTAGAAAATCAGCCTCAGCAAAGTCTGACTTTGCAAGCATGGAAAAGTGGACATTAAATGATGAAGTGATAATATTTATATATCTTGGAATGGGACAAACAACTGAGTGCAGATATTTTCATATGACTGTTTGGCAATAGACAGTTTGATACTTTTGGCAGACTCATGCATTCCTGCAGCAGTAGCAGTAGCAGCAGCAATCAGTAACACAGAGAGAAAAAACATGAGAGACGAGGCAGACAGAAAGACAGGCAGAAATATAAAAATGAAATAATTAAAATATGAATTTATCTCCCTTTACATAACATAAATGCACAATGAAAGAATTTTGAAAAAAAAAAACTTTGTTTAGATTTTCATTTCATAATTTTGAGCATCTCTATAGTCTTTTCAGTTTCTACTGTGGTTCATGTGCAAGTAGTAGAAACCTATAGAGATTTCTATATTGATTTCTATAGAGAAATTATATCAGTTTCTATATAGAAGTAAAAGATTTTCTCAGAATGGAAATGTCCCATTGCCAAAATATCCTAAACTAAAGATGTTCATTTCAGAATTGGCAGTAGCAAAACTTATACTTTATGCAAAGTCACAAATCTCAAATCATCACCATCATCATCATCATCATTATCATCCTTTAAAATCCCTTTTCCATGCTGGTGAGGGTTGGACAGTTCAACAGGGTGTGGCAAGTTAGGGAACTGCGTCCTGTTCCACTGTCTACATTGGCATGGTTTCAACAGCTAGATGTCCTTCCTGATGCCAACCACTTTACAGGTTGTACTAGCTGACTATTTTCATGGTGTCAGCACTAATGAGGTTGCCTTGCAATTTGCAAGACTAAGATCCTATAATGAAAGGAGGATAAAAGAGGTGTGATGAATCTAAGTAAGGTGAAGACAGAGAGTAAAGTATGATGTGAGGAACAGATGTATAGTTGTGAGAGGATGGTGGAGAAGAAGGTACCAGAGTAGGCATTATTGGGAAAAGAGGAAATGGAAGGGGTTTGTGCAAGAGGGTTGTAAGAAATGTATATATACATGTATGTATATATATATATATATATATATATATATATATATATATATATATATATAGGCAGAGTTCACAAAAAAACAACAGACAAGGCAGGTGGTGTAGAAAACAAATAGATATATTAGTATAACACTCGGGAATTGAAAAAGTCTTTAACGTTTCAAGCCTACGCTCTTCCACGGAAAGGAACACAGAAGGAAACAAGGAGAGAAAAAAGTGTGTGTAGTGGTCAGCGATCTATCATGGCAAATGTATATATATATATACAATTAGACCTTGGGAGAGGCATTATGCTGGTAATAGACATACGAAATATATATATATATATATATATATATATATATATATATATATATATATATATATATATATATATATATATATACATCTATATATGTATATATATATATATATATACATACGCATACATATATATACACATACATATATATATATATACATACATGTATATTCATATATATATATATGTAAATATATATATATATATGTAAATATATATATATATATGTAAATATATATATATAT
>NC_068985.1:33727318-33727721 GCF_001194135.2 Octopus bimaculoides
ATATATATATATATATATACTATTTTACTATTTTAAAATGTTTCAGCTGCAAACCTGCGGTCAAGCTGGAGTGCCACTGTTGGCTAAGCTACCCCATTATTTGGAACCTCTTCTGATATGTGGCATTTGGTCAATGAGGGATTTTGATGCTGCTGCCCTCATCTGTGCTTCCTACCATGAGGTAGGCTCATCTGGAACCCATAACAGGAAGAGATCTAGTTTTGTTTTAAAGACACTTACAACAACACCATGCAGGTCTCTCAGGCATTTTGGAAGGATATTAAAGAGCTGAAGCCCAAGCTGTTGCAGTATCTGGTCCTGTATTTTGATGGCAAAGCTTGGATCTTTGGCACTATGCAGTGGTGCCCCATTCTGCAGTTTGCGTAACTTTCAATGCCAAAGT
>NC_068985.1:33727731-33730473 GCF_001194135.2 Octopus bimaculoides
ATATATATATATATATACTATTTTACTATTTTAAAATGTTTCAGCTGCAAACCTGCGGTCAAGCTGGAGTGCCACTGTTGGCTAAGCTACCCCATTATTTGGAACCTCTTCTGATATGTGGCATTTGGTCAATGAGGGATTTTGATGCTGCTGCCCTCATCTGTGCTTCCTACCATGAGGTAGGCTCATCTGGAACCCATAACAGGAAGAGATCTAGTTTTGTTTTAAAGACACTTACAACAACACCATGCAGGTCTCTCAGGCATTTTGGAAGGATATTAAAGAGCTGAAGCCCAAGCTGTTGCAGTATCTGGTCCTGTATTTTGATGGCAAAGCTTGGATCTTTGGCACTATGCAGTGGTGCCCCATTCTGCAGTTTGCGTAACTTTCAATGCCAAAGTTTGGTACAAGGTCTTCTAGGATTTTCCAGATGTATATTACTGCATATTTCTCCCGCCTTCATTCCAGGGAGAAGAGTTTTAATTCTATAAGTCTTTCCCAGTAGCTGACATGTTCCATCGAGATGATTTTCTTAATGTAGCTTCGTTGGATTGCTTCAAGTTCCACCATGGATTTTTTATTGTGTGGTGACCATAGTTGCGAGCACTAGCCTGAGTGGCTGAGAATGTATGTTGTCCAAAGGATCATCAATGTCCCCTTGTTTTGAAATTTAAGAGGATCCAGCCAGCCAGCCATCTACATTTTATTACTATATATATCCATTGTAAATCAGCTTAAGTACCCAAGACAACAAACACGCTGAACACACAGAAAACCCAGCAACACATGCTTCCTTAAAATACCCCATTTTAGTGAGAGGATAACTACAGCCATCTGAAGAGCCATAAGAAAAGAAGAGCTAGACATACAACTAGCCCACTCCAGTCCCTCTCTGAGAAAACATCTCACAAAGAAACGACAAGGGACAGCAATCAATGCACACTAGCTAACTGCTCCATCCATGACACAGATTTATGCCAATGGGTAAATGTTGTGTATAGAATACAACATAAGAAATGCAACAAGTTCTATGTGAGTAGCACAACAAGACCGTTACACATTCGCATCAAAGAACATCTGAACACGAGAGCCTCTTCCTTCAGAAAACATCTAGACAGATGCCGGAACACTAACAAAAGCATAACAGTCACAATTGAGGCCAATGAAAGAAATTTGGGTAATTTAAGAATTAAGGAAGCTATCCTCATAGACAGATTAGGGCCCCAAATTAACAACAAGCTGGAGGCTGGCAGTCAGTATATTATTTAGTTACGTCAGGATGTGTGTAGGTTCATTTTTTATAACATGCTCATGTATCATTTTTAAAAAAAGTAAGAAGGAAAAAGAAAAAAAAGAAATTGCACCTACAGTACTTAGAAGCAGTGCCACAGATGTGCCAACACACACAAGCTTGAGACATGGCCGCCCTCATGCACTTCCCATGAGGAATTCCAGAAGGACTTTATGAGACCACTGCAGAGATGCTTCTAAGAGAAAAAAAAAATCTCAGCCACCATTGGAAAACTAATTATAGCAGTGACTAGAACAATTCTTATAGATATCTGAAAAAGGAATTTTTGTATTCAAAAATATTATTTTCTCAGATAGAAACCTGTCCAGACGTTCCTTGAAAACTTCCACATCAACACCATGTAGATCTCTAAGATTGTCTGGAAGGATGTTGAACAATTGTGGGCCCTTGAAACCCAAACTATTGTAGTATTGTGTCCTTATTTTAGATGGGGAAGATGGGATCTTTGGTATATTGCAGTGCCATCTAGTTCGAGGATTTGTATACCTGTCAATTCCAAAATTGGGGGCTAAACTCTCTAATATCTTCCAAATATATACCACTGCATATCTCTCTTGTCTTCTCTCCAGGGAATAGACTCAGCACTTTTAGCCTTTCCCAGTAGCCCATCTTTTGCATCGAGTCAATCTTCTTTGTGTATTGGCACTGGATTGCTTCGAGTTCCACAGTTTGTTTCACACTCTCTGGGGACCATAGTTGTGAGTAGTAGTCCAAGTAGCTGAGAATGAAAGTCTTCCATATGAGTAGCAGAGCTTCCCTTTTCCTAGTTCTGAATGTCATCAGAATCCAGCCAGCCACTCGCATGCATAGTGTTGCCATCTTGGTAATAAGCACATGGAATGTTGCATCATTGCTCATGTGAACCCCCAGGTCACGCACCAACTCTGACTCTGCGACCATATTACCGTCTGGTCCAGTGAATTCCAATTTTAGCCTGGTGTTGGACCAATAGTGGTGTGCCTGAAATTTTTTAGCATTGAACTGCATGTTATTTTTGTTAGCCCATTTGTAGATTTCGTTCAGGTCTTTCTGCAGTTTTATGATGTCCTCTGGGTTCCTAACTGCCTGCAATATTTTTGTGTCATCAGCATAACTGGTTAGATCGGTTGACTGTACTGCAGTGCATGTCTGAGAGGGCCACCACAAATAGTAGTGGCCCCAGTACAGTTCCCTGTGGGACTCTGCTTAGAATTGGTGTCTCTTCAGAGTGGGCACCATTGGCTACAACTGTCTGACTCCTGCCCTTCAGAAAATCATGTAGCTACTCTCCCAATTTCCTGGTAATACCAAGGTTTCACAGCTTGTGACATATATACATATGTATATATGTATGTATATATATATATATATATATATATATATATATATATATGTATGTGTGTATATATGTATGTATGTGTGTATATATGTATGTATGTGTGTATATATGT
>NC_068985.1:33730890-33731687 GCF_001194135.2 Octopus bimaculoides
TATATATATATATATATATATATATATATATATGTATGTATGTATGTATGCCTCACCAAGGCAATGACTAGTGACCGAGACCTTTGGAATTTTGCACAACGTGAGAAGACACGGCAAGCCAAGTGAGACCATAATCCGTGGCCTCTGCCAGGGGTGTAGCCAGCCCACTTATTCATACCTTTACTTCATTGGACACTAAACTCTGCTTGCGAAGACCTGTTGGAGCAAGTGAAATCGAAATCGTAATTGAACCAAATTCAATGAGTGGCACCTGTGCCAGTGGAGTGCTAACAGCACCATCCAAGCGTGATCATTGTCAGAGCAGCTGTCTGGCTTTCGTGTCAGTGGCCCGTAAATAGCACCGTTCGAGCGGGATCGTTACCAGCATCACCTTACTGGCACTTGTGTTGTTGGCACATGAAAAAACATTCAAGCAAGGTCGTTGCCAGTGCCGCTGGACTGGCTCCTGTGCAGGTGGCACATAAAAAACACCATTTTGAGCGTGGCCATTGCCAGTACTACCTGACTGGCACATAAACGCACCCACTACACTCTTGGAGTGCTTGGCGTTAGGAAGGGCATCCAGCTATAGAAACTCTGCCAGATCAGATTGGAGCCTGGTGCAGCCTTCATCAGTCCTCAGTCAAATCGTCCAACCCATGCTTGCATGGAAAGCAGACGTTAAACAATGATGAGGATGATGATGATATATATATATATATGCATATGTATATGTATGGGTATATATATATGTATATGTATACATATATATATATATATATATATATATATATATA
>NC_068985.1:33731873-33736355 GCF_001194135.2 Octopus bimaculoides
ATATATGTATATATATGTATGTATGTATATATATGTATGTATGTATATATGTATGTATGTATATATATATATATATATATATATATATATATATATCATCATCATCATCATCATCATTTAACATCTGCTTTCCATGCTGGCATGAGGACTGGTGAGCCAGAAGGCTGCACTGGGCTCCAATCTGATCTAGCAAAGTTTCTACAGCTGGATGCCCTTCCTAATGCCAACCACTCCGAAAGCGTAGTCGAAGCTTTTACATGCCACCTGCATGAGAGCCAGTCAGGAGGTACTGGCAACGATCACGCTAAGAAGGTGTTTTTTATGTGCCACCTGCATGGGAGCCAGTCTGGCAGCACTGGCAATGATCACGCTTGAATGCTGTTTTCGACGTGCCACTGGCGCATGTGCCGGTAAGGCAACACTGGCAACGATCATACTTGAATGGCGCTTTTAACATTTCACTGGCACAAGTGCCAATCAGGCAGTACTGTCATCAGCCACGTCAGCAATTTTGATTTTGATTTCACTTGCTTCAACAGGTCTTCACAAAGAATGAAGGGTACTCATAAGTGGGCTGGTTATATACCACTGGCATAAGCCATGGGTTATGGTCTCACTTGGCTTGTTGGGTCTTCTCAAGCACAGCATATTTCCAAAGGTCTTGGTCACTAGTCATTGCCTCAGAAAGGCCCAATGTTCGAAGGTCATGCTTCCCCACCTCATCCCAGGTCTTCCTGGGTCTGCCTCTTCCACAGGTTCCGTCAACTGCTAGGGTGTGACACTTTTTCACACAGCTGTCCTCATTCATTCGCAACACATGATGATACCAGCGCAGTTGTCTCTCTTGCACACCACATCTGATGCTTCTTAAGTCCAACTTTTTACACATCCAGCGGAACATACTGGCTTCATTCCTTGCTAGCTTACGCATGTCCTCAGCAGTCACCGCCCATGCACCACTTTTAACTTTTTCAATATATTTAATTGTGTTAGAGAGAGAGTGTGTGTGTGAGTGCGTGCATTTCTTTATTTTGATATCATGAGATAATTGTGAATGTAATACAAGCAATGTCATTAATTTCAAATGTCCTGCAGAAACATGTCTTTCCATGGAAATAAGTGACTGTTTGTCACAGGAAGAGCATCTAACCATAAAAAATCTGCCTCAATAAACACCATACAACCTCTACTAGCTTGAAAAGGTGCATGTTAAAACGATGAGGTATATATGTGTATATATATATATATATATATATATATATATATATATATATATATATATATATATATGACCAGCATCAGCATCATTTAACATCCCTATATTCCATGCACCCATGGGTTGGATGGTTTGATAGGACCCAGCTATCCTGAGGGCTGCACTGGTCTCCAGTGTCTGTTTTGGCAAGGTTTCTGTGGCTGGATGCTCTTTTTAATGCCAACCATTTTACAGAGCATATTGGGTATTTTTTTCATAGTACCATCTGTAGTAAAGATGATAAGTAACTCACAAGACAAAACCCATTGACAGAGTAGAGGCGCAGTATTGAGGGTGATGGCTTTTGTGTTAATTGTTACTGTTAACAGGAAAAGCAGAAAAACTGCCTTAACAAGCTTTGTCTGACCTATATAGTGTGTGTGTGTGTACACACACACACACATGATGGCAATTTCTTTGTGTCTGAAGATCATGAGAGAGCAGCATGCCCTGAAGTAATTATGTAAACTGATCCTTTATGCTCCTGCATACACTCAGTAGTTTTAAAGTGAGAGTCAGTCCATACAATTTTTAAGTTAGAGATCTGTCTACAATGGCTTTGCTGGCTCAGCAAGCTGTGGGATTTACATTGGAGTAGCCTTCTTGGTAAATTGCCTTACAAGGCTGGGGAGCTCCACCTACCCTGGAGTTGCCAGAAGGGTTTCAAAGAGGCTACCAGACAGCCTGACGGATTCCAATCCTTGATTTGCTGTTAAAGTTAACTCTCCAAGCTTTATTCCTTCCCCAAGGCACTCACAAGTCAGTGAGAATGTATATATGGAGAGAGTAGAGCTTCAAGGCTTTAAGGTGGTCCCAGTAATCAAGATCAGTCATGCCTTCAATTCGTTTAGTGAGTGCCCTCTGAGGTGATTCAATCCTCGAGATGTTTTGTTTTGTATGGGGAGACCACAAGGGGCAGCAGTATTTGAGGTATGGCCGTACAAAGGAGGAGAAAAGTGGAATGATGACACCTTGTTCTCTGGACCGGAAGGTTCTTAAGATCCAGGAGCTCATCCTACAAGCTATATTGACCTTATTGTTGATGTGGGCACTCCAATTGAGATTGTTGTCAACCATTACACCCAGATCTCTGATATTATTGGATGCCGTGAGCAGTTCCCCTGAAGGAAGAGAATATGGCTGTTTTAGTATAAACTTTCTTCCAAAATGCATCAGCTTAAATTTTCCCTTGTTCAGTTTCATTTTGTTTTTGTCTAACCATTGACTCACAGCATATAAATCAGACTGGAGTTGAGTTTGGTCTTCTCCTTCATTGATGATTTGCTGGAGCTTAGTGTCATCAGCAAATATTTTCACTTTGCAGTGATTTACGATGCTGGAAAGGTCATTTATGTAAATTATAAAGAGGAGCGGGCCCAAGACAGTCCCCTGAGGGACACCACTGGTAACTTTTGCTGGGCTTGAATGGTCTCCATCAACCACAACTCCTTGTGTTCTATTCTCCAGGAAATATCTAATCCAGTGTAGAAGTTTTCTATGGATTCCAGCATTTGCCAATTTTGTGAGTAAGATATTATGGTCAACCCTGTCGAACGCTTTACTGAAGTCAAGATATATGACATCAGTGTTCGAACCTGTTCCTAAGGCTTTAAGTATATCTTCAATATGGTGTAAGAGCTGTGTTAGACAGTCCCTGCCACAGCGAAAGCCATGCTGGTTTGCATTTAGGAGTTTGTGGGTCTCCAGGGAGTCAGCTATCCTTGATCTTACCACTCTTTCAAACACTTTAATGATGTGGGAGGTGAGTGAGATTGGGCGATAGTTGACTGTGAGGGATCTGTTTCCCTGTTTGAAAACCAGGATGACAGACTGGGAAAGAAGCTGTTTTGGTATATAACCTGAATCTAAAGAGTTTCTCCAGAGGTTGGTCAGAGGGACTGCAAATTGGTGTCTACATTCCTTCAGGAGACTTGCGGGGAATCTATCAGGGCCTACAGCAGAATAGTATTTGACCTCATTTATTACTGCTATGATGTCTGAAGCAGAGAAGGTTATGTCCGAGATTTTATGTTGGGAATCAACTTGGTTCGCTTCTCTTACGTCAATATCAGTGGGATCACTAAAGACAGAGCAGTATTGTTTCTGCAGTATTTCTGCCATTTCTTTAGCATCGTGTTGGGGAATGTCATTATCATCAATCAATGACCCAATGGGTGAGACAGCAGTTCTATTCTTATTTTCATAAGAATAAAACCCGTTTGGGTTCTGTTTGATGTTTTTGATTACCCATTGTTCTTCCGCAGCTCTTTGATTTTCAATGGAGGTTTTCATGTCGGCCTGCAGATGAAGTTTTTCCAACTCCAGCTTTTTCATTGTTGTTGAATGTGGATGTTGTATGTGGGAGTATTTTAAATGATTGATTTCTTTTATTGAGTCTTTTGATGCATCTGAAGAGTGTTTTTTTCTTTCTCAGGGGCCAGTTTCTGTTTGTGTTAGTGGATTTCGTAGAAGCGTGTTTTGAGCATGTATAGGTGACAATATTCTCAAAGTGTTGCCATGCAGTCTCAATGTGAGTGGAACTGAGAGTGTAAGACCAATCAATAAAGGACAGATCCTTTCTGATAGCTCCCCAGTCTGCTTTGTGGAAGTTTATGTTGTCAAATGAGTGCCGTGGAGCGGGATTGGCTGGTTTGGTTTTGATATGCTTGGAATTAAAATTGCAGAGTATCATGTCGTGGTCTGTGAGGAGAGTTTTCTCAACTGAAATACTGTGAACGGAGCTAGAGTGGTTGGTTAATATTAGATCCAAGATCGTTTTATTCTGTCTTGTTGGTTCGAGCACTAGCTGAGTCAGGAAGAATTTATCCGTCAGATTAAAGAGTATTTCTGCTGCTGCTTTATCTAATGTAGAACATCTGCCTAACTTCAGAGTATTTATTTATATATAAAACATATCTAACATATATTTCATATGTATACATATAATATACACATTTTGTAGATACTAAATATGGAAATACATTATACATATTCTAAATATATATATATATATATATGTGCGGGTGTAGATGGACAGCTGATAATAGTCATAATCATTACTTAAGGTTTCATAGACAAGGATGCAAGTGCCAGATTAATAAGTTTAACTTCCCAACTACATGGTTTCCAATTCAGCCCCACTGTACGGCACTTTGAGAAAGTATCAACCAAAGCCTTGTGAATGAATTTTACAGAAGGAAATTGAAAAGAAAGTGTCATATATATAT
>NC_068985.1:33736639-33744259 GCF_001194135.2 Octopus bimaculoides
TATATATATATATATATATATATATATATATATATATATGAGTGTGTGTGCCTTTGTGTGGCACTCCATCAGTTACAATGACTAGGGTTCCAGCTGATCCAATCATCAGAACAATCTACTTGTGAAATTAATGTGGAAGTGGCTGAGCACTCCACAAACACATGTACCCTTGACATAATTCTCAGGGAGATTCAACATGACACAGAATGTGACAAGGCTGACTCCTTTTGAAATACAGGTACTACTCACTTTTGCCAGCTGGGTGGACCAGTGCAATGTGAAATAAAGTGTCTTGCTCAAGGATACAAGTCAAATGCCCTAACTACTAAGCCAAACGCCTTCACACATACACACACACACACATACACACATGCATACACACACATACATACACACATACATACATACATATACACACATACATACACACACATATATACACACACATACATGCACATATATATATACACACAAATACATACACACACATACACATGCATACACATACATACACATACATACACACATACATACAAACACACACATATATATATATACACACACACATATATGCACACATACATACACACATACATACACACACATACACACACACATACACACACATGCATACATATATACACATACATACTCACACACATATATACATATATACACACATATATATATATACATATATATAAATACATACATATGTAAATATATATATATACATATATAAATATATATATATGTATATATATATATTTATATACATAAATATATATTTATATATGTATGTATATATATATATAAATATATATATATATATATATATATATATATATATATATATATATATATATATACTCTGTCAGTTAAACGAGCAGCCACAGTAACTTATGATGCTGATGATATTATCATTGAGAAGTAAAGTCATACGCTATGTTGCAAAGTTATCTGCATGCAGGATGGAGAAAACTGCATGGAATTTAATGGTGGAAAAACTTAAAACTTTTGCTTTCAGCCCACAAGCATACTACCACCAGAATACACAGGAACATGAGGAATTGTAGTTCTTGGGTTTCAGTTCAGTGTATGACTTGTAAGTAAATATGCATCGTTTCATATAGATGTTACTAAAATGGTAATGTTTTGTAGAAGGTTAGCAAATGGATTCTAGGATCATTTAGAATGTGCGAGTAAGGAACTATGCTGTTTCTGTGGTGAACATTTTCCTTATCCATCCAGTCTTTTGTTCACAGATCCAGTCATCAAACTGTGTTAAACTAACACCTGAAGTAGAAGCAATTGTAAGTTGTCACACAAGGAAAATAGCCTCAATGCAACAGCTGGGCTATTAGAGCTGTTGAAAGCCCATAACTCTGCTCTTTAGAATGAAGATGAGAAAGATATGCAGTGATTCACATGTGGAAGATCCTTGAGCACCAAACTTCAGTACTGAGTGCTATATCAATCATCAAACTGGTAATTATTGCTTAATGCTGAAGTCCTACCTTTCTCATCATATATTGGAATCAGATACTGCAGCAGCTTAGGGGTCATAAGCTACCAGATTTTCGAAGAGCTTGAGAAATCTACATGAAAAAGAAGTAAATGTATTTAAGAAACTGCTGAATACTCTATAACCTGGGATCCTAGATAGATTAACATCATGGCATGAAACACAAATGAGGACAATGATATCAAACTCTCCCATCCATCAACAAGGGAAAGAGAGTTGTAGTAACAGTAATATTGGCAGTGCTTGTCTACATGTATGTCATCATCATCATCATCATCATCATCATCCTTTAATGTCCGGCTTCCATACTGGCATGAGTTGAGTGGTTTAACAGAAACTGACAAGTCAGTTTCTGTTAAACCACTCAAGAATCCAGTACATGCTCTGATGTCTACTTTGGCATGGTTTCTATTGTTGGATGTTCTTCCTAACACCATTCACATTACAGAATGTACTGGATTCTTTTTTGCAGTACTAGAATCTCTGATGATTGCCTCAAGGCTAAGCACTTAAGGTGGCTCCTATAATTGAAGGAGAGTGAGCGATGTTTGTAGATGGAGGAACAAGGGACATTAAGTAAGAGAAAAGGATGGGAGGAACAGAGGTGAGTGAAAGGATTAATGACAGGTGTTATTGAGAAAAAGGGATGGATAGAGTTGAAAGCTGATAGGAGAGTTGTGTAAGGGATTATAAGGGAAAAGTATGGGCAGAAGATGGAGGAGGGAAAGGATAAAAAGAGAGCAATAGACTAGGGTGAAGAGAATCCTGAGAGTCATTGAAGAAAAGAGAGGTGTAGAGGATTGTAGTGGTATGCCAGACCAGATGAAGAAAGATGAGAAGTGATGTAGAGAAAGCAGGGAAGCAGTGGGGGAGAGGGCACTGAGAGAAAAAGAGGCAGAGGATGAAGAGTAGGAAGGAGACACTGCAGGGTACCATGGGGGTAAGAGGAAGAGGAAGAGCATGTTGTGAAAGCATCGTAGATGGGGAGGTAGTGAAAAGGGGGGAGTGAGAGACATAGGGAAAACAGTGGGTGGGTGCAGCAAGAGAATGAAAGGCTAAGAGAATCTGAGAGGTAGGAAAATGAGTAATGAGAAGTTGGGTTGCAACAGAGGTAACTTGGGCAATAATGAGCCATAAATGATGAATAGATGGTATTCATGTAAGACGATGGGATTGTAAGATGGGCTTGGTGGAAAGCAGTATGACACCCATGCCAGTGGCATGTAAAAGCACCCATTACACTCTCAGAGTGGTTGGTGTTAGGAAGGGCATCCAGCCATAGAAAACCATGCCAAATCAGACTGGAGTCTGGTGCAGCCTTCCAGCTTACCAGCCCTGGTCAAACTGTCCAACCCATGCCAGCATGGACAATGGACAAGTACCTTGGACAAGTGTTTAATAAATTAGCCCAGAGTCAGCTAAAACCATCATATATCATCATCATCATTTAATGTCCGTTTTTCATGTTGGCATGGGTTAGATTGTTTGGCAAGAATTGGCAACCCAGAGGGTTGTGCTGAGCTCTTTGTCCTATATTGACAAGGTTTCTATGGCTGGATGCCCTTCCCACAACCAACCATTTTACAGAGTGTACCAGGTACTTTTTTTGGTGGCATCAGCACTGATGGGGGTCACCAAGTAACTTGTGAGACAAGACAAAATCCTCTCAACTAGGGGGAGTAGTACTGAAGGAGATGGTTTTTGGTGGATGGTTAAAAGAAGAACAGAGAGACAGAAATAGGTGCCTTGCTGTCGAAGAGATACAAGGATACCTCCAGTTGGAGAGATTTAGAGAGAAAGATAGAGCAAGAGAGAATGAGAGAGATGGTAGTGTATATGTGTCAGGACATACCCTCATGGTACAGTGTGGGATAAATATCAGCATAGTGACACAGAGCATTGAACTAGGTGAGTGGGCAGGGAGCAGAGGGAGAAGTTTCATAAGACTGTAAGAAGAGATGGCATAGAAGTGACTGTAGTAATTCAAGGTGAGAGATACATAAGAGTGGCTCAGGGGAAGAGGTTATGTTAGGTATGTGAAGGCATTGGGAGTGATACTAGTTAAAAGAGATGTTAAAGATGGAGTAAAGTAGAGAGGAGAGGAGAAAGCATGACTGGATAATGAGGAATGGAAGTGATTCTGGGGTGAGGGAGGAAGGAGATATATACATACATACAGTCAAAATGCTTAGCGTCATTTAACCTGCCTTTACATTCTGAGTTCAAATTCTGCCAAAGTCAACTTTGCCTTCTATCCTTTCGGGGTGAATAATATAAGTATCAGTGATGTCAATGTAATCAACTAACCTTTTCCCCAATATCTGAGGCCTTGTGTCTATAGTAGAAAGGATAATAAAGCAGGAAGCTAGCAAAATCATTAGCATACTAGGCAAACTGCTTAGCAGCATTTCATCTATCTCTACACTCTGAGTTCAGATTGTGCCGAAGTCAACTGTGCTTTTCATCCTTTTGGGATTGATAAAATAATTACCAGTTGAATGCTGCAGTCAATGGAATTGACTTTCCCCCCTCCTCCAAACTTGCTGGCCTTGTGCCAAATTTGAAACCATAACTATTATTATTATTATTAAGTAGTGAAGTGGTAGAATTGTTAGGACATTGGGCAAAATGCTTGGCAGCATTTCTTCTGGCTCTTTATATTCCAAGTTCAACCATTGCCAAGATCAACTTTGCCTTTCATCTTTTCATGGATGATAAAATAAGCACCAGTTGAGCACTCGGGTTGATGTAATTGACTAGCTCCGCCCACCAATTTCAGGCCTAGTGCCTATAGTAAAGAAGATTTTTGTTATTATTAGTGCTATTAGCACAGCAGGATGATACAATCATTAGTGTCCCAGACAAAATGCTTAGTGGCATTTCACCCATCTTTATGCTCTGAGTTCAAATTCCACCAAGGTCAACTTTGCTTTCATCCTTTCAGGGTTAATGAGTACCAGTTGAACACTGGGCTCAATGTAATTAACTTAGTCCCTCCTTTACACTGCTGGCCTCATGCCAAACATTAGATAGAATCATTATTATCATTATCATTAAGGTGGTGAGCTGGGAGAATTGTTAGCATGCTGGACAAAATGCTTAGTGGTATTTCACCTGTCACTATGTTCTGAGCTCAAATTCCACCGGGGTCGACTTTTTGCCTTTCATCCTTTTGAGGTTGATTAAATAAGTACCAGTTATGCACTGGAGTCAATGTAATCGGCTTAATCCCTCCCCCAAATTTGAGGCCTTGTGCTTCCAGTAGAAAGGATTATTATTATTATTATTATTATTATTATTATTATTATTATTATTATTATTATTATTATTATTATTATTATTATTATTATTATTATTAAGGCAGCAAGCTGGCAGAATCATTAACACACCAGGCAAAATGCTTAGTGGCATTTTGTCTGTCTTTACATTCTGGGTCAAATTCTGCCGAGGTTGACTTTGCCGTTTATCTTTTGGGAGTCGATAAATTAAGTGCCAGTGAAACACTGAGGTCAATGTAATTGACTAGTCCCCTCCCCCAAAATTTCAGGCCTTGTGCCTTCAGTAGAAAGGATTATTATTATGATTATTATTATTATTATTATTATTATTATTATTATTATTATTATTATTATTTAAATTAAAATGCATACTTGAATTTTATTTGATTTGAGACTTATCTTTTACTTGCTGGGGCACTGCCTTTAAGGATTTAGCTGAACAAATCGACCCAGTCCTTATTTTATAAGTCTAGTACTTATTTTATCAGCCTCTTTTGCTGAACTATTAAGCTAGAGTGATGAAAACACACCAACACTAGTTGTCAAGCAGTGGGGGATGGCAGCAAACACAAACACAAAGACACACATAGGCATGCACACATGCATGCAGGCACACACACATACATAATGCATGCAATGGGCTTCCACACAGTTTCTGTCTACCAAATTCACCCACAATGCATTGGTTGGCTTGGGGCTCTTGTAGAAGACATTTGGGCCAGGATTCCACACAGTGGGACTAAACCTTAAACCACATGACTGCAAAGCAAGCATCCTAACCACACAACCATGCCTGCAATGAAAATTGTTTATAATTCTAAAACCATTTTGAAAAATCTTTGGAAACCAGAGTGTCAGGAGGTGAAACATTAATAGTATCAAGATCATTCTTGTAATGTGTGGAAATCAGAGTGCTCGGCAGAAAACTACTCATCTAAATATTGATTTCAAATTTTGGCACAAATCCAGGAATTTGGAGGAAGAGGTAAATCAATTACATCGACTCCGATTTTATCAACCCTAAAAGGATGAAAGGTAAAGTCAACCTCAGTGGAATTTGAACTCAGAATGTAAAGACGGATGAAATGCCACCTAGCATTTTGCCCAGCATGTTCATGATTCTGCCAGCTCACCACCTTCACTCATCTAAATATTGAAACTGCAATAAATGCAGTGATAAATAAATTTGATTCAGGGTTGAGATGAGTTTCAACTCTATATGATATTAGATCTGTATTTAGAATAACCTTGGCAGTTCTGAACATTTTCATGTCACCACCTCAAAATATTAAATATTTTTAGTTTTACCAAAAGGTATATAAATACAGAAGTTGTGTGGGTTTCCAAGACTTGAGCTTTCAATATAAAACTGGCCATTAACCCTTTAGCATTCAGATTACTCTATCAACTGTAATGCTTATTCATTTGCATTGTCTGGAATTGATCATGCATTATCTTACAGCTTTGTGATTTTGATGATGTGTTATGCCTACAATATACTGTGTGGAGGTGCAATGGCCCAGTAGTTAGGGCAGTGGACTTGTTGTTGTGGGATCGTGGTTTCAATTCCCAGACTGGGCGTTGTGAGTGTTTACTGAGCAAAAACATCTAAAGCTCCATGAGGCACTCTTTCTTCCTATTTCTGTTGTACCTGTATTTCAAAGAGCCAGCCTTATCACACACCGTGTCATACTGAATCTCCCCGAGAACTACGCTAAGGGTACACATGTCTGTGGTGTGCTCAGCCACTTATACGTTAATTTCATGAGCAGGCTGTTCCATTGATCAGATCAACTGGAACCCTTGTTGTCGTAACCAATGGAATGCCATGACAATGCACTGTCATTTTTAGAATGGCTTTTTAGGGTAAGTGTAAGGTGCTGGATCTGGCCAGTTTGGACATAAAACAGAATATTTGGACTGGAAATAGTTAGTTTAAACGTTAAAGGGTTAATCAAAATATTATTTCTCAAGAAGCAGTCCATCAACTGGCAATATTTACCAGAGGAATATATTGACTGACATGGAAAAAGTTTAGGCTCTCTAGAAACCTAAGTGTTCTGATTTAAAAGAGCACACAAGTTGGTATGAGTGTAATTATGGGTATCATTGTATCCTATTCTTTATCTCCGGGGAAATTAGTAGTCTTGATGACATGTGATGTAAGTTTCCTAACCTTTCACTACATATCATTGCCTAGCCACAGCTGATTTAAATTAAACAGCTGTCATGCACACACACACACACACACACACACACACACACACACACACACACACACACACACACATACACATACTCACACACACACACACACATCGTATGCATATGTGCATGTGTGTTATGCATATGTACTTCTTAACAGCACAGCCATCCAACATACATACAACATATATATATATATATAAATAAATATATTTATTATTCTTGTACAAGAGTGTTGCTGACAGTAATTTTGAAGCTTCACCAGCTAAGCGATTGTAGGACTGCAGTCCAATGACAGCTTGGCTGGCTGAAACTTTAACATAACTGTCAACAATATTCTTGTATAAGAACAATAAATTTGTGTTCCATAAAAGTATAGAGAAACACATCGCATAAATGTCAAAGTTTGCTTATTATTGCTAAATATAAGAACAAACATTAATACATATATATATATATATATATATATATATAAGATATGAGGAGTTTGGGTCAAGATGGCTCAAGCATATAGTTATGCATTCTGAGTGCTTAAATAGGTGTGCCACCAAAATTCCAGTTAGAACAGTGGTTGAAGTTGTGGTTGTGTGAATAGCTGTTTTTTTTACTGAC
>NC_068985.1:33744466-33779194 GCF_001194135.2 Octopus bimaculoides
TATATATATATATATATATATATATATATATTCAAGGAAAATAAGAAAATGGAGATAAATCAAATAATAAGTATATTTATTAACTGCAAAAATAAACATAATTTCTTACAGCTGAGTCATTTCATACTTTAAAGATTATAATTATGATAATTAAATCATTTTATAAAGCAGAATCTCATCAGAGGCATATGTTGTATGTATGTCAGATAACTGTGCTGTTAAGAAGTTCACTTCCCAATCAAGTCATTTCAGGTTCAATCCCTCAGTGATATACCTTGGGTTGGTGACTGTCCTCGTATAATTACTGTTATCAGCAGCAGTAGCTGTGTAATTTAGGGCTGCACTAGCCATGTAAATATGGCACGCAACAACCATAACTCTTACAGCAGGCACGTTTTTTTTATCTTACTGCAAAGACTGCATTATGTCCTTAGACAAGGCCCTTCACACAACTTGTCAAACAGCTTCATGCCAGCAGAAAATATTATTCATTATTATAATTATTATTAAGATGACGAGCTGGCAGAATTGTTAAAGAGATGTTACAGTATGACTGACAGCTTGGGGAGGGGAAGTAGTGAAATATCTTCATGTAATACAACACAGACATTATTATTATTATTATTATTATTATTATTATTATTATTATTCATATACACATGACAGATTAGACTGTTGGAAAAGAAAAATTCCTAACATTGGGCAACAACAAGTAACCTTAGATGCCAAGAGCCCTCCTAAGTATCCTAGCTGTTCCTAATAACACTGTTTTCTGTAGCTGTACTAAACTGGGTTCTACGCTTATTTCCTCTTTCCATCAGAGATAAAACCCAGTTTAGTAAAGCTCCAGAAAAACAATGTTATTAGAGACAGCTAGGATACTTAGGTGGCTTCTTGGCATTTAAGGTTACTTGTTGCTCAATGTTAGGAATTTTCCTTTTCCAACAGTCTATTATTATTATTTTAAAATAAAATATGGTCTGTTGTCTTCTGCTGAACTGGGGTCATCCCTTGACCCTAGGGTCACAGCAGGTCTTCATCTCATGGAGAGTACACGGCGTAAAATGTGTGCAGAGCCTAGCAACACTATTTTCTGAAGTCCTGCCACATTAACACTGCAAGAGAGTCTGTTGAGCTGCTTATCAAGGCCCTTTTTAATTAGCCCTAATACTCCAATCACCACTGGTGCTGTGCTGCTTTTCATTCCCCACATCTTGGTCACTCCTATTTCTAGGTCTTTGTACTTAAATAACTTCTCAACTTCTTTAATGGACACATTTCTCTCTGATGGTACTATTACATTTATCATTAAGCATTTCTTATTCTTCCCATCTTTGATGATTATGTCCAGCCTGTTTACCTTGATTTCTTTATCGGTGTTGATTAGCATGCCCCAGAGTACTGTTACATCATCTTTTCCAGTCACAGTTTCAGGTTTATGCTGGTACCACCTTTCTGAAGTTGGAAGCTAGTAGTGTTTACATATCTTCCAATGGATATATTGTGCTACTCTATCATGTCTATATCATTATTATTATTATTATTATTATTATTATTATTATTATTAAGTTGTTTTATTTTTATAACGTGTTTTCACTTCACTACCGAGTGCAGCTCTGTGTGCCTTGGGTATGTGCTGTGGTTTGCTGTGATGCTCTTATGGTTACTGTATTGAAAGTGTTTTGCTTAGGATGTGTGCTGTGCCCCGTAGTGCAATTTTCTGTATGTCTTATATATTTGTAAGTCCTGGTGTTTTTGTTATGTATTTGTCTGAATATTTTTTTTATTATACCAAAGGCACCTACTATGATAGGAATTGTTTCTGTTTTTAGATTCCACATTTGAGTTACCTCTATTTCCAGGCCTTTGTATTTTGAAAGTTTCTCCATTTCTTTTAGGGAAACGTTGTCATCTGCTGGTATTGATACATCAATTAAAAAGCATTTTTTTCCTTCATGATCTTTGACAACTATATCTGGTATATTGGCCTTAATTTTTCTATCTGTGTGTATTGGCATATCCCAGAGTATGGTTGCTTTCTCGTTTTCTGTGACCTTTTCTGGCGTGTGTTTATATCATCTTTTTTCTGTTGTTATTCCATAGTGTTGGCATAGCTTCCAGTGTATATAGGTCCCAGCTCTGTCGTGTCTGTGAATATATTCCTTCTTATATTCCTTATTATTATTATTATTATTATTATTATTATTATTATTATTATTATTATTATTATCACTATTATTATTAAGACAGTGACTTAGAATCAGCAATACTTTGGGAAAAATGCTTAGTGGCATTTCTTCCAGTTCTTTATGTACTGAGCTCAAATTCTGATGAGTTAAACTTTGTCTTTCATCCTTTCAGGATCAATAAGATAAAGTACCAATCAAGTACTGAGTTTGCTGTAATCAACTTGCCTCCTCCTACCAAAATGTCAGGCCTTGTGCCTATAGCAGAATGTATTATCATTATTATTATTATATGATGAAAATTCACAGCTTATTTTGCTGGGTATGATGAAATGTGTCATCAGCTGTCCACAACCAGCAGACTAAGGTGACACTTGTTTACTGGTCATGCTTGAAGAACCCTGCAAAGAATTCTTGCAGTTCCAAAAAATCATCATTATTATTATTATTATTATTATTATTATTATTATTATTATTATTATTATTATTATTGTTTTTGCTGTTGTTGTTGTTGTTGTTATTAATGCAGTAGTGGTGGTTGTGGTGGATTGGTAGAATCATTACAGCATCAGATAAAATATTTGTTGTATGTATTCCAGCTCTTTACATAGAGATCAAATCCCACTGTGGTCAAATTTGCCTTTTGTTCTTCTGGCATTAATAAAATAAAGTACCAGTCAAGTACTGGGATCAGTTTAATCAACTAACTCACTCCCCACTCCACAAATTTCAGGCCCTGTGCCTTAGACACAATTATTGTTACCATCATTACCATTATAATAATCATTTCATCACATCAAAAATTTTCTCATTTTTTGTTTTTGTCCATCCATCATTTTGTGTATAAAAGAAAAAAAAAAAGAAAGAAACTAGAATTGCTAAAATCATTTTTTGGTGAGAAGCTGTATTAATACACGTTTTTTTCATCTGAGAAACACTTTCTCCAGGTATTCTAGTAATGATCTGTTCTTATCATTCATGAAAAATTGCTCAATTTTGAATGTAATAATTTTAGTGGCTTTTGGTAAAGTAATGCTATGTAAGTTTAGTTTTAATTTCGTTGTCAACTATTGCTACTTATATCTATTATCAAGATTGGTACTCATTTTGAAAACAAAATATTCTGCTGTAAAAAAGAATCGTCCACATTTTCCTTTTACTCAACAGGTTTTTTGATTTCTTTCCAACATTTTTTTCACTATTGTTGATTCCTGATGGAACAAAATTTTTAAAATACTATTTTTTTTCCAAGGGTATATAAACTACCAATTGTAAATATGCAATGGCAACATTTTTTTTTTACTTGCCTCAAAAATTGCTTTCATGATATGGAACTCTCTGCTCAGTTCTACAACCTCAATCTACTAGAAATTTAATGTAAGTGATCAGATATTGAATGACAATTCATCAATAAATGTGTATATTTCATGTTTGTTAGCCTAAGAAAGAGGATAATATGTAACCTTGTTAGATTCTTCTGAACTGGAATTTAGAATTTTCCATCTCTCTACAATCACAATCTGACATCAATTATACAAATTTCAAAAGTTATATCAGTTGCTTCAGCTTAAAGGGTGCATTCTTTATCTATATAATGGTGAAACTTCACTGCTTAAAAATTATGCATTTTATAAAGCAAGAAAGCAAAAATTAGTGTAAAGTATTTAGAGTTGAATTATGATGTTTCTAAACAAATTTTTCCCTCACAATTCTTCAAACGTATTTAAAATCTGAAAAATTTCTGAATAACTTTTAGTTAGTAAACATTTCAAATATGTTTAGGACATGTTTGACCTGTACAAAGGTTATATTCACTGCTATTTGTCTTTGAGAACATTTCTTGTTTTAAGCATTGGGTGTTGCAAAACACCAACAGTCATTTCAAGGCACTCTCTAGTGGAATTGGTGAAAGCATTTATAGTACCATGTACTGCATGAGAGAAACGGCCCTGAAATGGCTTTGGAAACATTTGTTTCCTTATAGTAAACCAGCATCAATATTTTAAAGTAATATTTTGATTCTGTGAGTGGGAGTTCTGGTAGCATTTATTATTGCAATAACAAATTATTTTCTTTTACATTACAATGTGTTTCCAGTCAATCAATTATTTTTGTCTCATATATCAAGGATATGTAATGATATGTATTACTTTGTTAAAATTTTATTAGGTTTTGCATTATCTCTTCAAATATAAAGAGTTACTTGAGAATATTGTCATTATTTTTCAGAGATTTCATTAAACTCTACTCCTATGTTTAAGGATAACAAATTTTGAAACCTCCTCAAAGGAGATAGAATAGTTGAATAAGAGAAACACTAAAGCACTAAGCTAAATGCCCTCCAGCATTTAGTCTTGTCTTCTGTACTCAGAGATAAAATTGTACCAGAGTTGACTTCAACTCTTATCCTTCTACATTCAGTAAAATGAATGCCAAACATGTTTTTAAAATGATACAATTAACTAAAAATGACTCTCAAAATTGCTGACCATGTGACAATACAACAAATGTCACAAATTAAGGTAAAAAAAAAACATCCAAAGTTTATAATTCTAAGAATATCTATTTTCTGAAATTTCTCATCTACTTAATTATATTCAAAACAAATTTTTTTCTATAGCTACTTGATCACTAAAAACAAAATGAAACTTAATTTTTTAAAATTTATTCACATTCACTACTATTATCTATTTCTTTAACTTTGATGTACCTGACCTTAAAGTGATTTATTTTCTCTTATTTAATGCTGAGATAAAATAATTCAACATAACTCTCATTTAGGGAAACATAAACTTAGGTTTATTGATATTTTCTTCTTGTTTTTCAAATTGTCTTGCATTATATTAGGTCTGCTATTTGTAAAATGCAATATGTTCATATGCCAAATTAAGAAACAATTCTAGTCATTCACTAAAACCAATATTAATGATCAGAAATGAAATAAAATAAGAAATATGGTTTATGTTTAATAATTATAAAATAACAAGATGATCCATGACTGTTACTGGAGTACTTATTATTAAGTCACCATTTATTATATAATGTTTACATTAGCATCTTGATTTGTCCCCTGTTAAAATTAGCATTTAGTGAAATTAATTTCTTCCCTCTTTTTACATATATATGGCTCAAAATAAGGAATGGCTATAACTGAAACATACAGCTAAGTATGTATATGTACTCCATCACTGGGTACAAATATATACTTTGTTCTTAGCTGTTATTTGTTGCATGGTGCTAGGTCAACCCAGATCAAGAAACTCTATTTTTTTATTTATTTTATATCACAGTTTGTGAACGCTGGCATTGTTGGTTACAGTTTTTCAATGGTCTGGTTCACTGCATCTCTAATAGCAAGAGAGTCAAGGGAAAGTCTGTAACTTGGTGGATTTTGTTGGAAGAGTACCACCTTTTTTGACAATCTTTTAGCAATATACAGAGAAAGAAAGAAATATACATAAAAATAGAACAAGTTTCCATCCACTAAATTCCTTTCTCAAAGTATTGACCACTCTGAAGCTTTTATAGAAGACCATGCCATGAGAATCAAACCCAGGATTATGTTGTTGTGAAGCAAACATTTTAACCACATACCACATACTGAAATGAAAGGCATTCCAACTGTAGCCATCTCAAATTATTCCCTTGGCACAATGCACCTAGTACTACATTATTCCTTTCTATGATGGAGGAAGTGATTTAAGGAAGGTTTATTTAATCTTTATAGAATGTATGTAATTCTTACTACAGTAACAACAACTTCCTGTATTTCAAGTAAAGCAAGATCAATATTTTAAAATACATTGTAACATTCAAAACCTAAATTTAAAAGTAAGTTTAATGTGCTAAAGGTGTATTTTTTTCTTACAAAAATATGAAATGTTAATGAATTACCAAGAACATTTTTATAATATTTGTCAAGTGATCATTATCATCACAGAGCTTAATAATCTATATTTCATTATTGAGTAATATTGATTATTACCCAATAAGCACCACAGAGTGAAAGGTAAATCCTTGTGAAGCTGAGCCTGTCTAGTTTCCATTTCTTGTTGAAACCGTTTCACTTATGTTATGAAATATTTAGAAACAGCATGAATATCACACCACCATTTCCTCCTTTCCACTATAATTTCAAGGTATGGTGCCTATTCAAAGAAACCCCACTTCATTGGAACATAATATTTGAATAATAAAAAATGAAAAATATGAGAAAGTAAATATGCAGGTGTGTGATAATCCTTCTTTATTATAACAGGTTTTTTTTATATTTCAGGATGCTGTGTGGAAAAAAATAATTTCCATTCATAAACATTCACCATTTTTTAATACTACTGTGTGTGTATAAATATATGAAAAATGGAGAGAGAGCTTGAGAGAGATTCATCAACTTGGTCTAAATTAATTCACTAAATGTACAACATACCTTTTATAATAATTGGTTTTTCTATTACTAAGAAATTTAATTGAGTCATCTATTGTTGATTTCTAAATATATGTTTATGGAGTGTTTTTAATTGAACATCAAGCCATACAGTTTGTGGTAGAGTGTATTTTGTGAGGGAGTGTATTTTACAAACACTTAATATTTCAAAATAAAAGCCAAACTCTTTGCACCTACTTCCAACATTGAATGGCATTTGTACAAATAAAATGTATTTGAACTGAATTTACCAATTCCCAGAAATTTAAAGCTTCAAAATTTAAGCAGAAATTTTTTTAATTTTAAAATAAGGCAGTTTTGGCTTTTTTTTTTTTACTTACTAATCATTAAAGAGTATCATAAAAGCAAAAGTTTGACCTTGTTGATATAATTTAAAAGCAACTTAAATTTCACTTGGAAGTTTGTTTTATAAGTTTTTGATACCACTCTGTTAGAGACTGTCCTTGGTTCTGGATACAAACCCTTTGTTTTAAAGTAATCTATATTATCTTCTTTCAGAATTTCATGTTAATTTATGTTTCAAACATCTACTTAATAATAACAAAGTTATTTTACTAAATTTTTTAATATTTTCAAAAATCTTTGAAATAAAAGCAGTCTAGTTTCAACAGAAATATGATAACAAAAGTGTTAAAATAGAACTAAAATATTAAAAATATTCTGTGATTTGATCATTACCTGAGATTAGCTTATAGGTGTTTCACAATTAAATATCTGCTGTCTCAGATCTAGTAAAAATCTTTGATATTAGAGTTACACAATGCTTCATTACTCTCTCTCTCTCTCTCTCTCTCTCTCTCTCTCTCTTAAACACACAATGGCTTTATCCAACTACAAAAAAATTTTTTAACAAAGAAATTTGTATATATTCAATAACTTTATGCTGAACATGTATAATGTGTTCATAATGTATTTAACATTTTTGATGGGTGCATTGCTTTGAATAGGAGTTTGATTGCAGTTACCTTGTAAATATGAATATAGTTACCTTTTATGAATATAGTTATTATTAAGCCATTGGAATGTCTATAACTTTTATTGACAAAAAAAATTGTTATTTTTATCTTAATGCTAAGATATTTTAATGGCTATTCTTGCATTCAAATACTCCACTAAGCATTCCATAAGCAACTTTTTAGCTGCAATTATTTTGGTATCAAGAATATAAATAATTGTTGAAAACAATTAGATGTGATATTGGTTCATCAGATAATTTATACAGAGAAAAAGAAATTTTCCAATCTGAGAACATTGTAATTATTTCTTAGAGATTTCAACAAAGGCCATATATCTGTACTAATGAAAAAATAAAATTAAAATTAAAATAAAATGTCTGAGAATACTATTTGGAACTCTGTATGCATGCTTAATTAAAAGTATATTTATATTATCTTTCAATTAATTCAATAAAGAATTTAGATACAAATGACTGCAAACTATTAAAAGGTGATCTGTGTACTAAGCAATCAAATGTCCACTATGTATTCATTTATTTAATTTATGTTTTTATGTTGTTGTTTGTTTTGTTTTTGCTGTCGTTTTTATATTTTGAGGGGTGGCAGTAGCTAATACATTTTGGAAACTTCTCCATGTTTCTATTATTGCTATTTTATGGTGGTTCACCACCACTACCATTATAATAGTTACTAACCATAGGTGCAGGCATGGTTGTGTGGTAAGAAGCTTGCTTTCCAACCACATGGTTGCAGGTTCAGTCCCACTGCATGGTACCTTAAGCAAGTGTCTTCTACTATAACCTAAGGCCAACTAAAGACTTGTGAGTGAATTTGGTAGATGGAAACTGAAAGAAGCCTGCCATTTGTGTGTGTGTATGTGTGTGTTTCTGTACTTGTTGCCCACCACTGCTTGACAACCGGTGTTGGTGTGTTTATGTCCCCATAACTTAATAGTTCAGCAAAAGAGACTGCTAGCATGAGTACCAGCTCATTAAAAAAAAAAGAGGAAAAAAGTAAGTACTGAGATTAATTTATTCAACTAAATATCCTTCAAGGCAGTGTCTCAGCATGAACAGTCTAATGACTGAAATAAGTAAAAGTTAAAAGATAACCAGTTTATCTAAAATTCATAGAATAGTTAGATGGGTTTTGTAAAATGTGTTATCTATCTAAATATAAGCTCAAGTATGGCCGTGGGATTAAGAAGTTTACTTTGTAGTTTTCTGGTTCCAGGTTTGTAACATCTTGGTCTAAATCAGTGGTTCTCAACTGGGGTTTATATAGTCCCCTGAGAGTCCAGATAAGATTTTGAGGGTCCATGCAATACAATAGTAAATTGTAGATCTACAAAAGTATTTTAAGGGCCCCTGGAAAAAATTTGCTTTATATGTATGTATTGGTATGTATTGCAAGAAACAGCTGTTTCTTTCTCTAATTTTTTACACCTAGACAAATTAATGTATGTAAAATAAAATAGGATTTTTGAAAGAAGTTTCTCTAAAACTAGTTTCTAAACATTGAATGGCTATGGGCGTCCACCAGAATAAAATAGTAATTAAAAGGGTCCATAGATAAAAAATGGTGGACAACCAACCCCTGGTCTTGGGTTTTCTGCTTTCGGCACTTAGGTTGACCTTATGTTGACCTTATGAGTAGAAGGTGCTCCTCCATGGCCACGGCTTGTTAAATTCTGATGATTGATTCCTGTTGCCAGTAGAAGTGAATGATTAGTTAGATTAGCCTTTAACATCAATGTCAATAATCTGTAATCATTAATGAGTCACACTATTAAAATCAATGTAATAGACTATGAAGCACATGTAGAGTTTGTGAACCTGGTTATAACTTTGAAACAAAATATATTTTCTCTTGTGCTACTGTATACTTGACATTCAAATTCTACTTTGCCAACTTTACAGTCAATTTTCATATTTAAATATTCCATTATAACTTCAAGAAGGAACATTGTGATATGTAGCATAAAACTGAACATCTGAAGTCTAATCATTCTTATGCTTTGGGGTTTAGTATTCCAGTTATAATTCTTTTCTTAGTGACTGATTTCAAGGTTTTTATTGTGTACAATGACTTTTCATCTTCAACTTTCATAACAGCAAATCTATGTGTTTTTAGATCACATTATATAAAACATCACTATATCTTTTAGTAAATAGCAACATTCTATGTTTTCTCTCGGTTTTGGTTTTTGTATAACTGAGAATACTGACATTTTAATGCATTTCTTTGCAACAATGAATTGGCCAGTTCAATTCTAAGATATGTTTTCCGTTTCTCTTTTGCCTTACACCAAATCTTCTGCATTTCTTCAGTCAGAATTTAGTATTTCTGCGTGTGTGTGTGTGTGTGTGTGTGTGTGTGTGTGTGTGTGTGTGTGTGTGTGTGTGTGTGTGTGTGTGTGTGTGTGTGTGTGTGTGTGTGTGTGTGTGTGTGTGTGTGTGCGCACACGCGCCCACATGTAAAAGGGAGTATTATCTTGTGTTATAGTTTCTCAGTAGTTCAATGTTGTTTTTTCTCTATTCTATCTCTATTCTTTATTGAGCTTTTCTGTTCAAACTCTATAAAAGCAAATTTCTGTCTCCCATTGAGGAAAATTTATATTCAATCTTTATATTATTTAAATATTTTCTCATTTAACTCCCAAGGATCTGTTCTGTTGTCTTCATCATTATCTTAATATTTGTTAGTTTAATAATAATTTTTGTAACAATAATTCATGTTTGAGACGATGTCTGTTCCAGTGTATATATTTTCATAACCATGCTGTATTGGTACATTAAATTCTGGCTGTCATCTATTATGTGAATCTCTTTTAATTAATATTTTGTTTACATTTTGAGTGTTTATGGTCCCTGATGAGTATCAATAAATATAAAACTAGTCAAAACACTCTTCTCACTTAGCTGCCTAAACTTCTCTGGTTTTCATGGGGAAAATATCATTATGCATATTATTAAACTTATTGTATATGATTTCCATATACATGTTTATAGAACATGTATTGTTTTATACAACTGCTGAATATCTCTCTCGTCAGAGCGTAATAAACCTGATTACATTGAATTATTGACTAGATGACAGTTGTTCAAAGAATATATTATAAACAGCATTCATCTTTCTTTATATAACTATACAATTTATTTTTCTCCTCTACTCTCTTCACCAACACATTTTCCATCATTGTTGGTATGTCTCAAATTCTTAGTCTTTGTGTTGAAGTAACTCATGCTGGGAATTGAATCAGCTGATTTTTATTTCTTTTGACATCTTGTCAATATGTCGATATTTTCATCATATAAGTAGTGGTAGAGTAGCTTAATCGGTAGCACAATCAGTAGCATGCTGAACCACATACATAACAGTATTCAGCTATATTCCAATACATTGGGTTCAAACCATGATAAAGTTAATTTTGATTTTCATCTCTCTGAGATCAATAAAACAAGTTCTAATGTTCATTACGTGTAGCAGAAGAAGTATTAGTTTAAAATAGCTATCTGTGTATCATACTCAAAGCAGATATACACTGAAAGCCTGATTAACTGCAGTATTCATCTTGAGATAGGAATTCTTATAGACATACAGTATTAAAAAACACTGATATATTTTTGTGTTTTTTAACATTGTACATCGTCGTCGTCGTTTAACGTCCACTTTCCATGCTAGCATGGGTTGGACGATTTGACTGAGGACTGGTGAAACCAGATGGCTACACCAGGCTCCAATCTGATTTGGCAGAGTTTCTACAGCTGGATGCCCTTCCTAACGCCAACCACTCAGAGAGTGTAGTGGGTGCTTTTACGTGTCACCCGCACGAAGGCCAGTCAGTCGGTACTGGCAACGGCCACGCTCAAAATGGTGCATTTCATGTGCCACCCGCACAAAAAAAAAAAAAAAGAGAAACTATTCCAAGACAATATCACTGTAAATTAGGCTTTCAATGTTTTACATATGCTTTCAATGCTTCAAGTATGATACACAAATTGCTAAGTACTAATAATGTACAAGGATTAATTAACAGATAATGTTCATCATCATCATCATCATTTAATGTCTGCTCTCCATGCTGGCATGGATTAGACAGTTTGACTGGAACTGGTAAGCCAGAGAGCTGCACCAAGTTTCAATCTGATTTGGCATGGTTTCTACAGCTGGATGCCCTTCCTAATGCCAACCACTCTGAGAGTGTAATGGGTGTTTTCATTTTCTATAAATTAGAGACTTGTGACAGAGTTATAAATATATATCAACAATTTCATAGTATATTTCCATTCCATTACTGCTGTAATTGGAAATTAACGTTTGGTGTTTAAAGAGAAGAATTGTTATCGTACTAAAGTATATGTAACCAAGTTCAGTACTGTTTAATATGTTAGTTAAAGGTGTTTGTGCTAGACAGAAAAGGAATGAAGAAGAATCTCCTTGGAATATTCCTCTTCTAATAAAGATGTGGTTAATTTCTTAATTCTCTCTTTTGTCTATATTTACAAAATGGTTTACCATTTACTCATAACATGCTTAATGCATTTTCTTATTCCCAGTGCAATCATACTTACAGCAAATGTTCTCAGGATCTATGTGTGCAGAATATTGTCAAAACTCATCTGATAGACAATCCATGCCATGTTCAGTCCATTCTGGCAACATCCCTGCTGCTCTTCTAAAAACAAGTTGATATTTTCTTATTTAAAAAAAAATTTATTTAGCCTCTGCAACGATATCAAAGTTAAGGTTTTGGATGTTGTTGGAAGGCAAGTTTTGAACCTTTAGTTTTCAGGGTTTGCCCTCAAGCAGAATGCTTAGTGACATTCTGGTTCTTTATGTTCTAAGCTCAAATCCTACCAAGGTTAACTTTACCTTTCTTTCTTTTGGAATTGATAAATAAGTACTGACTTAGCCCCTTCCCCTAAAATTGATGGCCTTGTGCCAGAATTCGAAGCCATTATTATTATTATTATTATTATTATTATTTTTATTATTATTATTATTATTGAATGTGGTAAGCTAGCAGAATTGTTAGCATGCCTGGAAAAATGCTTGGTGGCATTTCGTCCACGTTTACATTCTGAGTTCAAATTCTGCCAAGGTTGATTTTGCCTTTCATCCTTTTGGGGGTCAATATAAGTACCAGTAGAGCACTGGGGTCAATGTAATTGACTTACTCTCTACCCCAAAATTACTGGGCTTGTACCAAAATTTGAAACCATTATTACTATTATTGAATGAGAGAGCATCACACACCATGCTAGGGTACAAATATACCCATGACTACTCATCCAATAAACATACACCAGGAACATGCTCACAACTATATGTTCTTAACATGGCGAATGTTCACAGCCTGGTAGCCACATATCAAGATAAACAGTGCATGATCTCAAATGTGGGGGCCCAGTTAGAATTCTCTTCAGGTTGAGTAGCCCATTCCACTCAAAAGGTCCCTGAATAAGTGTTGTTTAAGGATGATGAATGAAACACCCATGTCTCCAGGTGTGACTTATTCATACCCCAAATAATCCCTCTCAATACATTGGTAGGATGTTCCCCAACTACTCTTATCCATGATCAGAGATGCACATATCATCAGCCACCAAGGGACATGCTTACCTGGTTAAGGTGAAGCAGCAGACAAGTCAATCTGTGGTAAAGTGCCAGACAAAATGTTCTACAGTTTATTCTTTTATATGTTTACTTGTTTCGGTCATTTGATTATGGCCATGCTGGAGAACTGCTTTTAAGAGTTGTTGGTTGAATGTATTGACCCCAGTACATATTTACTTTTTAAGCCTGGTACTTATTCATTCTCTTATGCCAAACTACTAAATTACACACCACAACACTTGTCAAGCAGAAGGAGACACAGACTCAAAGACACACATACATAGATATACATATATATGATAGTAAAGGACACTTACCCAAGGTGCCACACTGTGGGACTGAACCCAGAATCATGTGGTTGGGAAGCAAGCTTCTTACCACACAGCCATACCATTTATGTCATTTTTTACATTCTGAGTTCGAATCTCAGAAAGGATCAAATTAAGGAGTCAATAAGTTAAGGAGCCAATTTAATCAACCATACTTCCACCAATATAAATATAGGACCAAGAGTTGATGTTAGAAATTAGCATTTACAGAACTGATTGGTAATCATACAAAGTGACTTGTTGTATATAGTTAGGTCAGTTTATGTTCTGAGTTCAAATTCTACTAAAGTCAACTTTACATTTTATCTGCTTACAGTTGATGAAATTGTTACCAGCTATACTAGAATTAATTTAATTAATTATTCCTTAATCTCAAAATTTATGACTTTATACCTTTATACTAAGGTATAATAGCCCTCCAGGCAATAACACAGGAATTCAAGACAGGATGCCCCTGGGAGCTCCTCTATGCTGATGACCTTGCCCTAATTGCTGAGTCACTATCAGAACTAGAGGAGAAGTTTCAGGTGTGGAAGCAAAGACTTGATCAGGAAGGATATTTTTTCATTGTTCCCAAGCCCAAATTTCCTTCCATGAGATTCTGCGACTGACCACATATTCCTCCCATCTCAGGTATGACGTTGTTTCCAGTCATTGGTAAAAAATATATTTATTCATGGGGAAATACTACCTTCCTTAGAATCAGATGAGGGTCAGCAACATCCAGCCATAGAAAATCTGCCTCGAATTCTGTTTAACCCATGCAAGCTTGGAAAAGTGTACATTAAACGATGACAATGATAATAAAGATGATGAAAGACAATTTTAAGCTGCAATCACATAATTTGCATTAATATATTAGCAGAATTAATAGAACAGCAGATTTGATCCAGAACTTGTTGTTAGCTACTGTAAAACCATTGAACAACAGTGTGATCCACTTGAGGAATTTTCATCTCAGAAATATAAGAACTGTATTATCCAATCAATACAGAGCCAAAGAAGCTAGTTTTTGATACAAATTATACTTTAATATGCAAGATTAATTTCTTTGAAGCTAATAATAAGTTCTTAAATTTACCAGGTGGTATCAAAAAGTTCCTGGACTAGATCTGTAACATGCCAACTGATGGCAGCACACAGTTGCATGCACAGCAAGAGCTAGCAGTGACCTTCATGAGGCAGTGACAGTACTGTGTTTACTTTGCAAGTTGTGAAGGTTGTGTTTTTGTGATCATGTGTATGCTGTAGTCTGCAATTTTGTCATGCACATTTTCCCATAGCACTGTCAGCTCTAGCAAAATTCCAATTCTCCATTCTGTATTCCATAGGATTAAGTCCGGTCTTTTTGTTGTTTTTATGAGTGGAAATATTAAAAGGCTTTCCAAGTCTGTGGCCAGCTCCCAGTATCCCTTCCATGTTTCGTCTGTCTCATATACTTTATTTGAAGGCCTGGCCTTATGTCCTTGTTCCCTCCTTCTGGAAGTATATCCTTCTGCACTTTTCCACTTTTGGGTGCTCTCTCCTGTTATATCCCTTGATCTTCTCTTTGAGTGCTGCACTTATGACACTGAGGACTTGATTGTGATGCCATGTATATCTATCTAGTGCTAGCCTGCAGTTTGACAGAACATGTCTCACTGTTGCTTTCTCTCTGCATCTACATTCATCTGTTGTTTGTATGTTCCACTGGACTAAATTGGTCAGTGAAGGTAAAACATCGAAGGTAGACTTGATCAGGAAGGATATTTTTCATTGTTCCCAAGCCCGAATTTCCTTCCATGAGATTCTGCAACTGACCACATATTCCTCCCATCTCAGGTATTGTCCCAGTTGACTACATTTCACCTTTCTTCTTCCTCCTTTCTTACTTCATGTACCACTGCCTCTTTCATCTCTTTTACACTGCTCATGCAGAATGGCTTGAAAGTTTGCAACCCTAGACCGGCTCTTTCTTCTTGCATCACTCTGACTATATCAGCATGCCTTAGCTTTCCAATTACCCTGTTTAATGGATATTGAACTGTGTCATTGAACTGTGTCATTGAACTGACACAACCTGTCAGAATAGTTTAAAGCAGTGCTCCACAACTTTTTTTCACTTGCAGTACACTTACATTCTTTTCAAAATTTGGCAACACACCTGAACTAAAAATATAACTAAAAATATCAGGAAAAAAATTATATTCAGGTTACACTGCGGCACACCCAGCATCATTTCATGACACACCAGTGTGCTATGACATACCAGTTGCAGAGCACTAGTATAAAGTAATATAATTTTAATTTCCAGGAAAGTCTTATAACAAGTTTTTTTTCTTTGTTGAGCATGCCATGACTCATTTACTAGCCCCAGCAATCTAAAAATATCTCGTATAGCTACATGGTTTCAGGATTATAGGAGAAAGAATATGAATTTTCATGACAATAAGACAAAGAGCTCCATATTAACCAGACTATTGGATGTGGTTATATATCACTGGTCACAATGCATTTCCTTGAATTCTTGGAGTTTTCAAATGATGTCACTCAGCTGGCTAGGTAGGGAGGCCAATATACTCCCTGGATGGATTGCCTGTCTATTGCAGGGTTGCCTATTTACAGCTGAATGGACAAGAACAATGTGAAATTGTTCTGTCATGAGTTGTGCATAAAGGTGGAGAATTGATATTACCCAAATAAATATTTGGATATGGTTATCTAGAATAACCTATTGCAGAATTAATATGTTCACACAGAACATACTTTGTACTACTCCAAACACAGTCACGATATTAAACTAACACAGTAACCAATATAGATGATCAACGCTGTTAACTGTACCACTGTCAACTGCTGAGAATTCATATAGTTCTTTATTTTATTGAAAAGCGTTAGTCCACTTTCAGTCATGTGGGTTGGTGGTCAGAATCCTTCCACAACAGAAATGAAGTGTTTTGCTCAAGAATGATGCATTGCCAGTCTGGGAATCAAAATCATGATCTTGCGATCATGAGTGCAACACTCTAACCACTGGGCCATACATCGTCACTTATGACAAATATATGACGTTTTTCTTAGAAGCACAATTGCTGTGAAATGAAACTGGGGCATACGAGGATGGGCTGAAAAGCTCACAGGCTGGCTATGAAGGAGTGATGCTAGAGCCATGAAATCTTGCATGCATTAATTCCAACTCTTCTAATGAACAACTGCATTGTTTCTTTCCAGGTAAATTGACATCAGACTGTTCAAAGAAGACTTCAAAAGTAGCAAGTAGCAACTTCTCTTAAAAATGGACAAAATTTGGCATCATGGTGTTGTCCAGTACCTGCAGGGAAAGGGTTAAGCACCCAAAGATATTCATGCTGACATGGTAGCTACATTAGGAGATGACACACCAGCTTTATCAACAGTTCAAAAGTGGGCAGCTAAATTTAGGAGGAGTAGGGAGAGTCTTGAAGATCAGCCAAGGTCTGGACGTCTTGCATCTACCACCGCCAAGGAAAACGTTGACTGTGTTCACCATATAGTGATGGATGACAGGTAGTTGACTATAAATCAAACAGCCAATGCTATTAGTATATCCCAGGTGTGAGTTGAGAATATTTTGCACAATGAACTTGGCAGAACAAAGTTTTATGCTCAGTGCATGCCATATTTTCTGATACCTGATAAAAAGCACATCTGGTTGATCACATCACAGGAATAATTGACGTTGTTCTAGGCAGATCCAGCTGGTATCCTTGAATGTTATGTAATGCTATATGAGTGTTGTGTTCATCACTTTGAGCTAGATACAATGAGACAATTCTTGAGTGGAAACACTCCTCCTCACCTGCTCCAAGGTCATTTCATCTGCAGGAAAGGTGATGATCTCAGTTTTGGGGAATGAAAAAGGCATTGTGTTTATTGACTATCTTCAAAAGGGTCAACCATCAATGGAGAATATTATGCCATGCTGAGGCAGTTATGAAAGGCTATCAAGATCAAACACCCAAAAGAGGTCTTGTTTCATGAGGACAATGCCCCAGCATACAAGTCCTTGGTTTCAATGGCTGCTGTGTGTGATTGTGGATTTGAACTGGTTGACCACCCTCCCTATTCTCCTGATTTGGCTTCATCTAACTATCATCTATTCCCCAACATGAAAAAAACACTTGGCAGTATTGCAGTGATGATGATGTCATATCTGCTGTTGATGACTTTTTTAACCAACAAAATGAAAGCATTTTCATCAATGGGATCCAAACAATTCAGTACCAATGAAAGAAATGGGTGAACCACAAGGGAGACTATATTGGAAAATAACCTCATTTGGTCATATTCCATGAGAGCATCTTGGTCAGCCAATGAAGTGAAGTGATGTAATTCTAACCAAGAATTGAAATCAAGTTGTTAAGCTTAACACCATTCAGGAAAATATTGAATATTCCTCTTTTTTTTTAGACTGTATCATAGTTCTATCTATACTTACTACTGAAACTAATATGTAATGGTTAAAACAATATAAATGGTAAATAGCAGATGAATGTATGGTTTAAACATAAACGTTACTTCCAAATAATAATAGTTGCTATTTCGTGACAACACACCAAATTATCAAATCAATCATAAGGCACGTCTAAGATGATCATTAAAGCTTAGACATCTTGAATTCTGTAAATATTTATGTATTAATATAACTTAGAAGTGTTGTTTTGTGTTGGTTGTTTCTATTGCATTAGTTGTGGAGGATTAACAAAACAATTTCATTAGTAAATGGAGAAAAAAATCAATAAGCCAAAGCCAATTAAATGAATTAAATATTGCTTCGTGTATTTGCACGCATCAGAATATTTAGCTTAAATTTCCATTCTGTAGCAGATAAGGTTCCAGATGGCGTTAGATCAAAATAGCATTTGATATTAAACTACCAGATCTTTGCTAAAACAACTGATATTGGTGAAATTAGAATAGCATTCAGAAATATCTCCTGAGCAATGTCCAATTGTCAGTGTTATACATGAATCTCTCTGTAGATGTAATGACTTTTACAATATTGAATTGTTTTGTACTTTCTTTCCTGCCAGTAGAGCAAAGTAGCTAGTCACTGAACTAATTACCTTACAATATTTACATTTATCACTCAAATCCTGTCAGTGTCAACTTTGCCTTTTATACAACTTCCAAAGTCAATGAAATAAAGTAACAGTCAGGTATTGGAGTGGATTTAATCAATAATATTAGAGTTGTTGCATAACCCAAAACAGAGCCTTACAGATCCACTTCCATCATATTCTTAGCAATAAAGCTAGCATAATCACCACAGGCCCTTCTTTAGATGTAATAGCACCTCATAAAAAGAGCATTTTTATTTCAACAAAATAATGTACTTCTCTCTTTCAGCAAAAATTTGATATTGCATAAAAGTAATTACTTTATTATATACAATAACAGATTGATGGCAAACAAAGGAAAGATTTCAACTCTCCTATCAATGAATATAATGTAGAACCTACAATCTTAATCCTATTATTACTCTATTTCTGTGAAAATAAGCAGTTAATTTTGAAAACAATAAAGAATTTTGTAAAATAACTTTGTTTTTATTAAGCTGATATTTGGAGCCTAAATCAACATGAAATTTTGACATAAAGTTTTAATTTAGATCATTTTAAAAAATTAAGTTTGTATTAAAAAACCAGGGGCAATTTCTGGCAGGTTGGTGTCCAAAAGGCTAAATAAGGAAAGGGCACATAAGATAATGTAGTCCTAGATCTAAATAACTCTTAAAAGGCAAAATAGTTTTAGCTAGAATGACTTTAATCATAAGTCTGTTCAATCAGGGTCGACTTGAAGGTACACAAAAACAAGTGTAGACATGTACACAAATGTGAACTTTTCAATAGCAAAGGTTTACCAAGAGAATTTAGATTTTCATCCAACCCATAAATATCTCTCTCTCTCTCTCTCTCTCTTTCTTTCTTTTAATATTTCTAGAGATAGTAAATTGCCAGAACTGTGAGATAAAAATTCCTGGCAGAATTTATTCTGACACTTTTCTCAGTTCAAATCACTACTAAAGTCGATTTTGCTGTTGATCTTCCTAAGGTCAATAAATAAAATATTCGTCTAAAGTATTGGATTGATGAAAACATTATTGTATTAGAGGAAATACATTGTAGTATTTATTCCAGTTCTTTGTGTTCTGAGATCAAATTCTGTTGTTGATTACATGAATAGTAGAGTTAATCCATCACCCAGTTTAACACAACCACCTGGTCTTTAGGTACCCTTAGCAGAGTCCACTCTGTTGCAAATATATGGACCTCTGGTTTGGGGATACCTTCTTTCTCCCTTCAACCAGTCATGGAAGCTCTGTAAAGCATGTTGGGCACTACTCTTCCTTCCTGACTAAAACCTTAGGAAAAAAGTAGGGTTCCTAAAATATCAGACAAGTGAGTTAATTCTTCATGTCCTATTATTGGTGCTGTATTGCATCCATAACCAACACACTTAACTCTCGCTATCACTGTCTACTTTTCAAGATAATCAAACCAAATTTTCATCATTTCTAGCCACTCACCCAATGAGTATTTCTGCTAAATTTGGTGAAAATCCGTTCTGTCGTTTTCCAGTAATTTTGCAAACACACAGACAAGCAAATGAAGCCAAGTGATTACCATACCCTGCTTTCGAAGGATAAAAATAAGAAGAAATAAGAAGAAAAACATCTTCGCTGGCTGCACAAACTAGCTGCTTATAGTGAAATTGGAGACGTATACTCGATAGTCACCCACAACTTATGTAAAAAATTTTATCTTAAAAAATGTTTATAATACATTGACCTACTATTGTGCATGTGTTTTTATGCGTCTGGGTACACATTTCCAAGGTGTCTGACCGACTGACCACTTATCAGCTTGTTATTACTTATTCACATGAAAGCTGTTATTTTGATATTGTATATGAGAGAGTTATTATAGTTTTAATATAACTGAAATAATTAACAAGAAAAAGAAGAAAGAAAACTGTTTTGCAGTAACTTTTTGTTTACGCCATCAAGTATGTGGAGAAAATTACTTTTAAATTGTATCTCGTATTCAGGTTACAAGAAGTTTTATATTTCCAATTTAACTACATTTTCATATGGCAACAAACTATATTCAAACTATATGCGCCTAAGTTCGAGTTATGATACAAGTCGTCTAAAACGTAACACATTCCCTAACAGCTGTTGTTATATATCGAATCTCTCAAACTCCCCAACAGCTATCACTAATTATGAAGAAGAAAGAAAAACATTTTCTGTTAATGTACCAGATTTCTTTAATTTTACTTCGGATGTTATTCAACATTGGGCAACCTGCCAAAAGGTAATCAATCAATTTATACTTTATTTTTGTTGTTTAGCATTTAATGATTCAGACGTTCTAGTCGTGACCCTATCGCCTTATTTTCTGACATAATCTATTTATAACAATATTACCAAATGTATTCTTGTTGTGGTTGCTTAAATATATAAAAAAGTTCAATACCGAAATATGAATTGAAGCTATAGAATGGCTAAAATTTCAGGGAAGAATATGGTCCTGAGGTTTATACCTCGAATAAGTTTGGAGTGTGATTCCACGCCGTAAACATTGCTCCATGAGAACCACATATATAATTACTTTTTTAAGATGGTAAAATGTGATTTGAAGTAGATTTGGCTGCTATTTCAAATAGATAAAACATTCGCATTGAGGACCCATACACCCCGTTGCTTTAAAAGCGAAGGTAAAGAATACGTACACCACCCGTTTTCGGCGTAACAAAAGCCTTAATTCTAACTCTAACCCTAAACACGGGGTGTACGTATTCTTTACTTTCGCCGTCTTATGTATACATTATGTATGCTGATAATAATCCTATGCCAATGTGGTTGTTTACGAAGTCGCTCCGCCACCCTTGAATCGCACACCACAATGTTGAAGGCACTAATGTTTACATACCGCATGATAAAAAGATTTGGTGGTCTTATTCCATCAAGGCTAAACAACACCAGTTTACGGGATATTAAGAAGGGGATAAATCAAACATTACTCGCGAAATGTTGCTGTTTTGTTCTTTATTTTAGTTTGAAAATAGTTGTAAATTAACAACAATTAAATTGATATACTCTAGATACTAACACAATTACTTTTTTATTTTTATTTTAACAAGTTAAATTAGAATGTACATTCTATTGTGTATTTTTCTCCTGGTAACAAGAACATAGTATTTCTTCAGAAAAAAAATTATAGTGCTGAACAACAGCAAAACATTCCTTTCGAAGAAAAAAAAACTATAGTACAAGTAATACAGACGCATTTAAAGTTTGACCTATATATAATTTTCGGGAACCGCGTATTTCAGCATCTGAAACAAACATTTTAAAATGTAAAACAATATGTGATGATACGCAAAAATATGCAGCTTTCTAAATTCTCGTCTTACTTTAAAGGCATTCCAACAATAACCATCCTGTCTTTTAAAAACATTCCAACCGAGACCATCCCATCTTTTCAAAATGGTTTAACTGTGACTGTCTTGTCATTTTCAAATCGTTCCGACAGTGTCTGTCTTGTCTTTTTAAGAGCATTCCAGCTGAGACCATCCAGTTTTTTCAAGAGTATTCCAAACGTGACCATCTCACTCATGTCTGAGTTCCAATACCACCGAGGTCAACTTTGTTGGTTGCCCTTTCAGGGTCAATTAAAGTACCTGTCAAGTACTGGGTCAATCAGGGCCAGCTCAAGGTACCGGCAACTCGGGCAGTCGCCCGGGGCATCAAGGAGGGTGACAAAAACAAAAATAATACTTGTAAGGATGCCGAAGTTCTGCTTTCCCTGGGCGCCAGCAATCCTAGGGCCAGCCCTGGTGTCAATGTAATGACCTAGCACCACCCACTAAAAAATTCTCAGCCTTGTGCCAAAACTTGAAAAGTTTGTTTTTTTTCCAGGCCAACCAAAGCCTTGTGAGTGGGCTTGGTTGATGGAAATGGTAAGTAGCAGCCATATGTATATGTGTGGCTTTTAAGCTAGTAAGAAAATATATCTATACCACAAGATGATGTGCTTTGGTTTAACAATTGTGTCACAGCATTTTATTTTTCATAAAACACAGTAAAATATTTTTGTGATCTAACCATTCTATGGCAACTATTCCTAGATATGAGTTACTTTTACACCACTCAGTCAGTAAATACTTTTTTGATTACTTTTTGGAGCTAAGTACTTTTATCTTTGTTGCTATTATTTTTATTTAAACACAAGTCAGCTATAATCAAAAGAGATACCTGTGATCAATAGTGCTCCATTTGTGACCGTTCCATCTTATTTTCAGACTACTCTATCCAGTGTGTTCTCTCCTTCTTTAAAATAGTAGGGTGTGATTTGAGGGAAAGTTTGCTGGTATTTCCAGCAAGTCAAGCACCTACTTAGAGCCTCCCACATTGGTACAGGCTTCTTAACAAAGTAGCTGGTCCTTAAAGGTTAGTTTTAATATATCTTCAGCATTGTAAAGTATATAATTGGAAGTAGTAGGAAGAAGTTCATTATATAGTCAGACATGTATTAAATGAATGACAGATTCTTGTTTGATTGCATATATTACAATAGCGAAGATTGTCTGGTCTTTTTTCAAAATACAAGATTTCATTATAGTCTCTTTGGTAAAATATATTGTTCAACTTGTCTCAATTTATCTTACAGTTATAACTTTATGGTAAAACAACTGGACACATAATTCAGTGAGTTAGATGTTCTTTTGTAAAATAATAATATTAGATTTTTAAACACTATTCTGTCTACTATAGAAGCAGAAAGGGGAAAACACCTAAAGAAAACTACTTAAAAAGAGATATATAATCTTGTAAAACAAAAATTTACCCCCAGTTCGATTCAGGTATGTGATGTTAATAAGTAACAAAAATAGCGAAATATTGATATCTATCACTCCTGAATGGGATTAAGGGTGAGTTGTCTTGCCTGGCTATGACTTGCAGTGTCTCAATAGCCAGCACTTTGAGGGTGTCATCCCCATTACACTAAGCTGCAATGTACCAGCAAACAAGCAAAATCCATACATTGAGTATGTGTGGTTGATAATGTTTTCAATACTAGTGCCGCTTCTAATTCATATTTGAATTTAATTTTATGTATGCATTGTCATAGTAAACCAGCAAATGGTTTTACACTATTTATATATAGTCATAGGCTGGTGATTCAGCTCAGCCCCAGTTCGAAATCATTTATGTCACTAGATTCCATTCAGACAAACATGTGCATAAGTTTGGAAGGAAAAAACTTTCATTTGGCTAGCCATGTATAGTTAATGTGAGGGAGGAATAGGTCACATCTTTTAGTATACAGATTCATAGGCTTCTATTTCATTGCTTGAGATAACGAAATAATCCCTAAAGTGTACTGATTTGACTCATTAGAACCAGTATTAATCATGATTCTAGTCAACTCTGAATACATTGCTAGTAATATATATTTTACAGAATATTTTAAAATTAACAAATAATAATGGAATTTTTTTTATAAAATTGAGTCAGGGACCAGGTTAAACATCACATATGCTGAATCTGGCCTGTGGCATATATGTTTGATAGCTTGGAACTAAAAGCATATTTTTATACTAAAAATATTCTCCCTCAATTTTTTTGTCAGGATGATGAAAATCCCACAAAAGCACTGGCATTTTGGTGGGTTGATGACAATGGTCAAGAGATTAAATGGACATTTAAAGACTTGATAAAACTAACAAACAAGTAAGTTTTTCCTAATTCACTGTTTTGTATATTTTTTCGTTTTTACGTATATATATTGTATTTCTATTATTGTTGTAGTCTAGAAATTTAATGTTGTTAGTAGTTTATAATTTTTTTATGCTGCTCATACAGGTGAAATTCCATTATAATGAATCCTAACAGATTATTTAGTATAATATATTTTTTCAATCCCTTGCCACTATCCTTTTAAAAGGGTTTTATCTCATTCAAATTCATGATAGTAAATATTTCCATACAAAACAAACCTGTTGTAACCAAAATTCCTCCTATCAACAATAAAAAAAAAAAGAATTTTTAAATATACATTTAAAGTCAGATATATTATCCAGTTCTTGGTCGAAAAAAGACACAGTAGAACCGTTAAGAGAACTACCAGTTACTAAGTGTCAAATGGATGGACTACATGTGGTCAAATTGACCAGCTGGAAAGTAATCTGTCATATACTATACTTATTATTTTAAAATTTCACTTCACATTGTTTTCTCGTTTTAATTTTGGTTCATATTGTCTTTTGAAAAAAGACATAATCAATCATAGTTTGAATGCTTTCAACCTTACAAATGTGAGAAGAAACCATAGATAACAATGTGATAAGCACAACTGAAAAATTTGAAAGAAAAACCCTCTGCCCCTTGGAGTGCTTTTCATTCTTAGTTTGTTTTTTTTTTTTTTTCAAGAACATATTGTTCATATGTACCACTAAATGTCTGCTTTTGTGTTGGAGATATGCTGTGCTTGAGAAGACCTAACAAGCCATGTGAGACCATAGTCAATGACCTATGCCAGTGGGTGTAACCAGCCCACTTATGAATACCCCTCATTCAGTGGACAATAAACTTTGCTTGCGAAGACCTATTGAAGCAAGTGAAATCAAAATCGCTGATGTGGCCGATGACAGTACCACCTGGTTGGCACTCATGCCAGTGAAACATTAAAAGCACATATGAACGTGGGGTTTAACCGGCCCACTTATGAGTACCCCTCATTCATTGGACAATGAACTTTGCTTGCGAAGACCTATTGAGGCAAGTGTAAATAAATCAAAATTGCTGATGTGGCCGATGACAGTGGAATGTTAAAAGCACATCCAAGCATGATCATTGCCAGGGCCACAGATTGGCTTCTGTGCTGGTGATATGTGGAAAGCACCATTCAAGCGTGATCGTTACCAGTGTCGCCTTACCGGCACATGTGCCGGTGGCACGTGAAAAACATTCGAGCATGGTCATTGGCAGTGCCACCTGACTGGCTTCCGTGCAGGTAGCACATAAAAACACCTTTGAGTGTGGCCATTGCCAGAACCGCCTAACTGGCCCTCATGCCAGTGGCACGTAAAAGCACCCACTACACTCTCGGAGTGGTTGGCATCAGGAAGGGCATCCAGCTGTAGAAACTCTGCCAGATCAGATTGAGCCTGGTGCAGCCTTTGGCTCACCAATCCTCAGTCAAACCGTCAAACCCATGCCAGCATGGAAAGTGGACGTTAAACGATGATGATGATGATGTATCGAATAATAATTAGTGTAATAAAAAAGCAATCAGTCAATCTAAATCAAATATAGTAAACTCATTAGTCGCAAAAAACTGAACAATTATCTAAATGTAAGTTCTAATTTTTTATTTTATTTTAATGCACCTTACGGGTTGAATTGAATAACTACTTAAATCTTTTTAAATAAAGCAAAAAAACGTGTCAAAAAATAAGGTTATAGTGGGGGAATAAACAACTGACAAATATCTGTTTAGTCACTTGACAACACCTTACAACCAAACTGTTTGTCATTCAAAATGGCATGATGTCTCCTAAGCACGTCCATTGCATTAGACAGATGCAGTGTTACCAGAAGAAAAATTTCTGTTGTAACATGGAACACATTTTTTATATAATTTTACTTATGTCTAATGAGTCCTCATTACCCCCAAGAATTTCATTTTTACCCCACTTGGGGTAATTTACCTCAGTTTGCTGACTCTTGAGGAAGAGGAATATGCAGCTAGCTCATTCAAAGAGGCAAAGGCTATTGTAGTAAAGGTAAAAGAAGTAGAGAGAAGAAATAGCACATCTGCAAGCTAGTGGGTGTAGCATGTCTGTGAATGAACTCTTGTCACTTGATCGAATGATCGTTTTGATATGATTTAAAATGTTTCTTTGTATGTAGTAGTAACAGTACCATCCCAGATGCAGGAATAGTACTTCAATGTATGATATTTAGTTCAGTTTTGTAGAGCGTCAACAATCAAACAAGGCCGAGGTATTTTCTTGTCCTAAAGAGGAAGCTTAGTTTTTTTTTGACACAGTTTTGGTTAATGTATGTAAGATCACCTTGAGAAAATTTTAGAGATTGTGATGACTAGCATTTGTTGTTGTGGTTTTAAAAGTTTTAACTGTGAAATGAGAGGAGATCCCTACTCATCTATCTATCACTTGTCTAACTGCAATATTCTGTTGTTGAAATTAAATGCGAGCAGAACTATATATTTCATTGCCATCTTTTTCTGTAAAACTAATTATCTTTCTCACTGCCTGGAACCACATCACTTGACAACCATCCTTCTTTTTTTAACATTGTCCCTCTCCACTTACATTTTATGATGATTACTCCTCCATGCTACCAAAGTATCTCTTCTCCCCTGTACCACTTCCTGTTCACTTGCCCCTATTACTATACATCTTTCACTCTCCCTGCACTTTATATCTGTCTCTTCCTTCACACACTTACAATCTATCCACCCATACATCATCTCCCTTTTACACATCCTCCCCTTGTTCACTGTATTATCATTGTATTATTATTACTATTCTACTGCTCTTCACTCCTCTCTGTCCTGCCAGTCATCACCTACTTCTTGAAATGGGAAACATTTCTATTTTTGTGATTTTGTAAGAGACAAGATTGGTATGTTTTCATTGAAATATGTCTCTGTTCATGGAGGCAGTGCTGGTCTGAATTGAGGTATTTATGTCATATGTGTATGCCACCAGTATATGTCACAGAAGAGGAATGAAGAATGGTATCATCTATGTAAGAATATGTAATGTTTGAAGAGCTAGCAAGAAAATCAGTAATGTTTGGATGAAAGATTTTGAAAGACATACGTCAACTCTAGTATACCCTAAAGCACAATCATTTATTTCTTAATATGTATGGATGATCCTTTCTAGCGAAACATCTCCTAAGCTTTACGATTTGAATCCAAAAATTAAAAAATTTTTAATTAAACTTTTCATTTATCATTTTGTTTGAATTATTGTAGCATCTGGGTAACTGGAAAAAGGAAGACATATTAGTTTTTTAAGTTATGTTTTTCTCCTAGAAACATTTATGGAGTAAAAATTTACATGAAATTAATCTGTTATACTTCATAATTTGATAAATTAAAGTTTTCCAGTAACCTTCTTGTTTAAATGATAAAGAATTTAATCAAGATTTTTCCCTCTTTCAATATTTCAAATTTCTTTGAACAGGAAAATGAGAAAAAGAGAAAGTTTAATTCTTAATATTTTAAAGCTTTTGTCAACTGACTGGAAGGCATATAAATTAAAAGAGCTGTTAAATTGCTTCTAATGATTCTGCCATTCATATTGAATTAATAGTTTTGTAAAGAATTTCAATTTCAAAACATTTAAAGATTATGAAATTATAATATTAGCTGTTCAGTTGATACAAAGATTTCATATTGTGATAAAGGACTGCACATAATATTTAATGCAAATAATCTGAAAGGGAAAATCAGGATAAGAGCCAGAAAATTAGTACATGAGTAATTGACTCTGACAACCAAAGGGTAGCTAGTTAAATTAAATCCTTTTATTTGTGGAAATTCCACAAAAAACTTTAAAATTAATTCCCTTAAATAATTTGGACATTTTTCCATAAGAATAAGTATTTTATTTAATAACTAATTTAATAACTAAATACAAAATTCCACTGATTTTATTTTCATGAAATGGAAACAATACTTTTTTGCTGGATTTTAACTATGGCAATAAGTGATGAAGTAGGAATTATGTCTAAACAGGGCCTCTAAGAGAGGTGTTCAGCTGGTACATCAGTCCAGAGCCAGAGTGTCAAGGAAGTATCTGATGGGCTTCTCCCTAAACATAATAAAACAGCCACCCAAGTCACAGTTCTCTTGAAATTTGAGCAGATTACACACACACACACACACACACTCTCTCTCTCAAATAATCCCAAGAGCATTGATGTTCCACCTTTTGAAGTTTCTCATAGAGGTCCTATGCAAGAATATATTCTTTCATTTATTTTCAAAGTAAAGTTACCATTTCACACAAGAAAGACATCTTGATAAAGGTTATAATTATTATTGTCAATCTAGTGAAGCAGACTCTACGAAGTGACTAAAAGAGTCACAATGTGTAAATGGTTGGGAGCTCAGGATATGTATCTTATGTATTTTTGTTCTAGAATGATACAGCATTTTATGTAGTTAAAAAAGTATCTACTCCACCATCCATCCACCCCACCTACATACACTTTAGCTACTCTACAGATTGCAAAGAAAAATATTGCACGAGAAGGAGAGTGTTCAACTCACTATAACACCAAAATAGCACTGATTTGAGAATGCTTGCCCATCAAAGCAAAACTGATTCTGAAAGCATATGTACAAATCAAAGCCCAATTCATCCATCAAACTTTCCTCACCCCACCCACTCATTTGTTTATTATTAATCCCTCTATCGCTTATCTAACTGCATATTCTGTTGCTGTAATTAAAAAAATGCAGAACTATATATTTCATCATCATTTTTTGTGATACCAGTTATCTTTCTTAATGCCTGGAACCACATCACTTGACATCCATTCTCCTTTTACTCCTCTCTGTACTGCCAGTTATCACCCACTCTTCCCTACGCTCCCTCCATCTCATGTTTATCATCAACCACTCCTCATTCCTTTTTTACCTCCCACTGTATTCACCTTCTGCCTACCTCGTTTCTAATCATCCCTCACTCTCCCTATACACTCTTGCAACCTCTTCTCACATTTCCTGTTCTTCTGTCCCCTACTCACTTCTATCCACTTGGTACTCTGAGGGCTCACACTGACCCTTCATAACCACCATCTTTATCTTTGTTTCCAGTCCCACCCTAATTACTCTTATCCACTCTATAAGGAGAGTAGCTATGTATCTCTTCTACAAGCAATAAACTTGTTCCGGCCCACTTCTTTCATAATTTAATCTCTTATCGCATAGCATAAAGCTGCCCACATCTCATCTGTAGTCAGAGTGTCACACATTTTTAATTTTAATAAATTCTTTCTCGTTAAATTAAAATATCTTTTTTATAAATCATAGCAACATGTATAGGATGTAGAAACTGCATATAAATCAAAACTTGATTACACAGAGAAATTTTCAAATTGCCATCACAAATAAGTTCCTAATACTGCATATATCTAATTTAATCTGAAAGAATTTAATTTATTTTTATTTAATCTTATTTTATACCTAGCTGTCCTTCAAAACACTGGGAAATACACTTTGACCTACTTTTGGGTCAAGGACTCTCAGTTTCATCCTGAGACCTAAGGTTGAGTTGAGGTCAAACATGAAGTATTAGGAACTTATTTGTGATGGCAATTTTGTATTCATGCTTGCATTTCTATCTTTAAGGGACCATATGAATGTGCTTTAGCTAGTGTTTCATCCTATTTTCATTCTATCCTAAACAAATCTAAATGGTTTTCCAATCTGACCTTGAAATTTGTCAAGCAACTATATAAAACTATACAGAAGTGGAAATTTCCTTCTAATGTAATCTTACATTGCTATACTAAATTTTTCCCCATACATTCAGCATTTAAGGGACAAATTTTATTTTTTCTACAACTACAAACATTTTTTCCTTACTAATCCTCCCTATGTTAGAGGGACTAGAACTTGATATCTTCCTTGTTTCTGTATCTATTGATCTACTATTGATTACATTTTTGCTATTATCTGAGGGTTTCTATCCTATTATACCTTACAATTGCTATATCCAGTTTAGTTTCTGTAGGAATTGTGATAGTCATCTCTCCTCCACTGCCTGCCTCCATTCAGGTGCTCGTTTCCCTGCAACTGTATTTAATTGTAGTATTTAGGATCCTTCAAGGCTGGCTATTTATTTCTCTGGCTCTAGGTTGCTACCATGAGGAGTACTGCTATTACTATTATTTCTGATAACTACTTTATTGCTATCTCCAGCACTCTGGAATTCAGATATTCTCCTAGTATTATGTATCACTATAATTTGTGTTAGGTTGTTGCTTGTAGAGAAGGCTAATCTGACATTGTATCTGTTAAAGATTTTATATTTGTTCGATTTAGGCAGTCATACCATTCTCCGTATTCATTGTAATTGTTTTGGATTTACACTCCCAAAAATATTCATAATCCAGTGAAGCGAACCCAGGATTTACCCATTGGATCAGCTACAGTGAGACTGCTCACCATAACTAATCCTAGATGCTCCTTACTACTTGATGCAGTTAGCCTGAACCCAGACTATACCCAAGTACTCATCCATTTTCCATGATGGCATGAGCTGGGTGGATTTACAGAAGTTGACCAGGCTCCATTTGTCTGTTTTGGCATGGTTTCTGTGATAGGATGCCCTTCCTAGCACCAACCACTTTACAGAGTGTACTAGGTGCTTTCAAAGTGGCACTGGCATGGGTGCTTATTTCTTTTGTAAGAAATACTTGACGCAATCACAATATTTGAAGGCCGATGTTTTTTTTTAAATCTTACAAAAGAGAATGACTCGAAACTTTTGGATTGAAAATTCTGTAATATGAAAACTTCATTCCAAAAGGTTCATGTCATTCTGTCTCTCTAAGATATTATTCAAAATAGTTAAAAACTTTTAAGACATTCTTTCCCCACATACGCACGCGCACGCACACACACACACACACACACACACACACACACACACACACACGTAAAACTTAATTAATCTTTTATTTTTTTAGAGTGACCAATATTCTCCAGGTTTCATGTGATCTTCAAAAAGGAGATTGTGTTATGATTATTCTTCCACGAATCCCAGAATGGTGGCTGCTAAATCTTGCAGCTTTTAAAGCAGGTAATCTTTGTTTTCTTACAATGCATTTAACATTTTTTTAAATTTCTAACTGTGATTTGAACTCTTGTTGAGAATCTGATACTAAAAACAGAAATGATGATAAATTGTTTGTTTTACTCAAAAGCATTCCATGACCATTTCTGTTTTAATGAGGAACTGAAGTTACTGATTACAAGTGTTTCATTATAACTGTGTGTATTTTGTATGCATGTGTGTGTGTGTGTGTGTGTGTGTGTGCGTGCGCATGCATTGACATTTTATTTTTACTTGTTTCAGTCTTTGGACTGTGACCATACTGGAGCACTGCATTGAAGGGTTTAGTTAAGCAAATTGATCCTAGTACTTATTTTGCAAGTCTGATATATATATTCAACTACGGTAGTAGTTGAATAATATTCTTAGGGCCGCAATTTACTCACATGTGGCATCTTTCAGAGCGTGTCACTAATTCGGTTCTTAACCAAATGGGAAACCATTAACATTTTTTAAGAGGACTGGTCCCTAGCTACAGTTTGACATTAAAAAATTGAGATTTGGTCCAGTAGAAAAAAGTTTACATCAAAATTTGAAGCGATGTTATAGGAGAGTAAGTCATTCCACCAACAAAGTTTAGATCTAAATAAGTTTTTTATTTTAAAAGCAAAATACATTTATCTTAGCTTCAATGATAGAAGAAAGCATGAAGAATTTCATAGTTTTGATCTCATGCAACAAAAGTTTGCATCAAAAAAGTTGTGAGGCAAAATATCACATAAAGATATAAGGCAAAAAATTGGATTTAAGTATAATTAACTTTATTATTTTAAAAACAAACTATATTTTAATTAAGCTTAAATGATAGAACTCAATTCAAGGAATTTCATGGTATCAATCTCATGCAATGAAGTTTTAAAAGGAAAAAGTTATGAGTGTTTGTTTCTCAAATTTGAGGGTGATAAAATAGTTTTATACTTTTTTATGAATATAGTTCGAGAACACCCGGCAAGCCAAGTGAGACTGTAACTGTGCCCTATGCCAGTGCAGCATAACCAGCTCATTTAAGAGTACCCTTCAATCATTGAACAATTAACTGAGCTTGCTTGAATGATGCCTTTTACATGCCACCGGCACAGGAGCCAGTCAGGCAGCACTGGCAATGACCACGCTCAAATGGTGCTTTTTACATACCACCGTCACAAGACCAGTCAGCTGGCACTGGCATCGACCATGCTCAAACGGTGCTTTTTACATGCCACCAGCACAGGAGCCAGTCAGGCGGCACTGGCAACGATCATGCTTAAATGATGCTTTTTACATGCCAACCCACCACTGTACTATGAATGATATCATCAGATGTTAGGACATGTGTTTCTATGTTGTTTGGCCTCATCAACCACAGACACTGAATCCATTGTTCACAGCCCACAAGAAATCCTGTTCTTATATTTAAACAGCAACAATGCAGAAACATGGTCCAGTAGTATGTCTTTTATAGCCCAGAGGGATGTTTTTCACACTGATTGTCTATAAGGAGAATTTCTCTCCAGAGACAATTTCTACAGCAAAAATCTTCCCATGTTTGAGTGGTTTTTGTACATTGTGTTCTCTTTTATTCTACTATTCAGAAAGATAATAAAAAAAACATTTCATGTGTGACAAACTTAAATATCTGTATATGTATGTATCAGATCTGTGACTGAGGTAGAGTTCTAGTTAGATGGAAGGTGACATGGTGATGAAATAGTAATGTAGATAGAGCCACAACACCTGAAAGACAGGCCTGGAAAGATTGGGGAAAAGGGTAGCAGACGGTTGTACCCTGTAGCTAGAAGAAAACTTAGACATCAAGTGAATTTAGCAAGGAAAGAAACAGAAACTAAGAAGTTTGCTAATGTTCTGAGGCATGAAATGTTTCCAGATTACAGGACTGTAAACAAGAGAGAATCAAGACATCATGGGATCAAAAGTGTATGTAGAATGATAATTTTAGTCTTTCTCTAACATTGAAAAGAAAGAGATATGGAGTGCTTTTAAGAGAATGTTGAATGCAGAGAATACATAGAAGAGAGTCTTCCCAACACAGTCCAGTAGAAAGATTGTTCATTCAAATTGATAACTGTATGAGAAATAAAGCAGTTAAAGATAAAAAAGCAGAGAAAATACCTGATACCAACGAAATTACAGCTAAGATGCTTAAAATGTCTAGCAGAGTAGTGTACAGGCTAGTTACCAATGTAGTCAGTCAAGTATTACAGATAGGTGTCATACCAAATGCCAGGCATAGCAGCATCATTGTCAATTTCTACAAGGGTAAAGCTGATGCACTATACAGAAGATATTACAGAAGTATAACATTGTTATGAAAAATGTGGAAAGAGTCATTCATTTGATTAGAAAGGGAATTAACCTAAGAGTTTGTGTGGGTTCTTAAACATTTTTTAGCTGTTACTTTATGCTGTGTTTCGTACACATGTTATGGGTACTCACATATACACACACATACACTATCTCATATCACGATTGCATTGATGTTCAGACAATCATTATTAAAGTAAGTCCCCCTCTTTTCTTATGTAGGAACCATTACATGTCCTGGCACCATACAGCTACGAGCTGCTGACATCAAGTACCGACTACTTAATTCTGGAGCCAAATGCATTGTGGCCAGTGATGAAACACGCTCTGTTATAGATGAGGTAACAGTTTTGCAGCCATAATGTAGCACTCAACTAAACTCCATAGTATAGAAACTGGAGTTGTACAATATACCACTCAAATATTTGTAGTTCTAACTATGTAATATATATATATATATATATGTATATAAAATTAACAGAATGAGATAAAAATCCAAGGCTGTGAAAGATTTCAGAACATTTATAAAGAGAAGGTCTTACAGCTGTTTCCTGGATATTTTATATATCCCTTCATTGGAGACAGTGTGAGAAAATGGTTAAGCAATAGTTATTCTAGAGAAGATATGAAATAGAGAGTGAAGTGAAGGAATGAAAACAGACGTGAGATTTGCAGGGATATTGTATCTGCAGATCCGTTACTTAAGCAGAATGGTATACAGATAAGTTTCCTGTACCTTGTGTGTAAGTTCCAATAGTATTCACACAAGTTACAGGAAACATATATGTATACCATTCTGATTAAATAACGGATCTGCAGATACAATATCCCTGCATATCTTAGAAGACACTTGCCCAAGGTGCCACACAGTGGGATTGAACCCGGAACCATGTGGTTTGTAAGCAAGCTACTTATATATATATATATATGTATATGTATATGTATATATATGTATATGTATATATATGAATATGTATATATAT
>NC_068985.1:33780856-33788163 GCF_001194135.2 Octopus bimaculoides
ATGAACTCTTTTTTTTCCAAACAGGAAGTTTGTGTCTGTTCATAGAGGAATAAGGTCACTGAGGGGTGTGTGTGTTAAGAAATGGTTGGAATTTCTCTATGAAAAGATTCTCCTTGTTGATTCTTTCTTGTGTAGAGATTCTGTCTTTACATTGATAGAAAGGGAATATAATGAATTTAGGGTTTTTGTTTCTGGCGCAAGAGTCTATGTTCGTGAAGCACCTCTGAGACATTAAACTTGGCAATGACACCCCAGTCTTGTGCCATTTCCCCTCTACTAGTCATTCATTACAACACCTGTCTGTGTTCGGATTGTCTTACACAGGGGCTATCCAGACTCCTGCCTTCGCCGTGAACAGGAATTAATCTTCTCTTTGCTCCTTTGCACCATATGGACTCAAGTCCCCTCTTCTCCTTTCTTCATCTGACACCTACTTCTTCTCTTCACTCCTCCCCACCTCTCCTCTCTTGCCCTGACACCTACTTCCTCTCTTCACTCCTACTCACCTTCTCCCTTCATTGATACCTCTTCCATCTGCCCCCACTCCCACCTACCCCCACTCCAAACCCTCATCCCAAATCCCACCTTCACACCCAACACTGCCACACCACAACACACACCACAACACACACCACCACACCACATCACACCACTCCACACATACTAACACTAACCAGATGCACAGGGGCAATAAACACTGAAGATATACAAAAAACAGATTCCATCATATGCAAGGGGGAAAAACTAGAAGTAGTTGATAGCTTTTGCTACCTAGGCGACCAAGTCTGTAGTGGGGGTGGTTGCTCTGAAAGTGTAGCAGCTAGAATAAGAATAGCCTGGACAAAGTTCAGGGAGGTCCTACCTTTACTGGCAATTAAGGGCCTTTTGCTCAGGATGTAAGGTAGACTGTATTATGCATGTGTGTGAACTGCCATGCTACACAGCAGTGAAACATCGGCCATGACTGCTGAGGATATGCATAGGCTTGAAAGAAATGAAGCTAGTATGATCCGCTGGATGTGTAATGTTAGTGTGCATACTCGACAGAGTATGAGCGCCCTGAGAGAAAACTTGGGCATAAGAAACATCAAATGTGGTGTACAAAAGAGACGACTGAACTGGTATGGTCATATGTTACATATGGATGAGGACAGCTGTGTGTGGAAGTGCCACACCCTAACTGTGGAAGGAACCTGCGGAAAAGGTAGACCCAGGAAGACATTGGATGAGGTGGTGAAGCATAAACTTTGAACATTGGACCTCACAGAGGCAATGACAGTAGACCGAGACCTTTGGTGATATACTGTGATTGAGAAGACCCAGCAACTAAAGTTAGATTGCAGCCATGGCCGATGTCAGTGTTGCATGTCCAACCCATTTGAGAGTACTCTTGATGCATCTGGCGATATGATATGCTTGAGAAGACCTGTTGAGTCAAGTAAAACCTGAATCATAGCTGTGGCCAGTGCCATATGACTGGCTCCCATTCCGGTGGCATGTAAATGCATCATCTAAACATAGTCGATGCCAGTGTCCCCTGACTGGTTCCCATGCCAGTGGCATGTAAAAAGCACCATCCAAACGTGGGCGATGCCACATCTACCTGACTGGTTCCTGTGCCAGTAGCTCGTAAAATGCACCATCTGAGCATGGCTGATGCCAGTACCCCCTTACTGGCTCCCATGCTGGTGGCTTATAAAAAGTACTCTCCGAAAGTGATGGCAGGCCTGCCTGACTGGCTCCTGTGCCAGTGGCATGTAAAAAGCACCCACTACACTCTGGGAGTGGTTGGCATTACGAAGGGCATCCAGCTGTAGAAATGAGTGATTGGAACTTTCACATTAAGCATTGCACTTCTGTGAAATATTTATATAAAATCCAGTGAATTATACACTAATCTATAATATAAACAGTTTATTTTAATATCAATCTTTATAGCTCATACAATAGATCAGAGTGTTAAAATAATTTGTTTGTCTGTTTTTTAATCTCTAAACTTCTTACTACTATTAATAAATTCAACCACAAATCCTAATAATACCTTTAACATTCAAGCCAGTTATATCTGGCCCAAATATTCTACCTGTTTAATGTTGAAACTGGCCAGATCCAGCCACTCACTCCTATCCTACAATATCATTCTAAAAATAAATAATCGCATCTTCAAAATCTTGTAGCTATAAGACAATATATGATCAATTTTAAAAATGTGGATAAATAAGTATCATGTTTGATAAATAAATCTGAATGCTAAAGGATTAAACTCTAAACTATTTATCCCCTTCATCCACAGTTGACAGTTTTAAATGACTGCTTTCTTCTTCAGTGTGCTGATAGTTGTCCTGATCTGAAGAAAAAGTTATATGTTGGTTCACAATCAAGCAAGTGGTAAATATTAAAATTATAATCTTTTAAGAAATAATAAAAACAGTATGCTTATGATATCTATCAATATATTTATAGATATTGTAAGCCTCTTCAGGTACATTTTATTTAACAGATTGTTGAAATATATTGTGATGAATTTCATGTTTCAAAACGTTGCTTACTTTTTTACTCAGCCTGATATATATATATATATATATATATATATATATATATATATATATATATATATATATATATATTTATTTATGTGTGTGTTTCTGCCTCCCTACCATCACTTGACAACCAATGCTGGTGTGTTTCTGTCCCCGTAACTTAGCGGTTCAGCAAAAGTGACCAATAGAATAAGTACTAGACTTTCAAAAAATAAGTTCTGGGGTTGATTTCTTCAACTAAAACCCTTTAAGGTGGTGCTCTAGTAAGGCCACAGTCAAATGACTGAAACAAGTAAAAGAATAAGAATTAAATAATTAAAAGTAGCTGTACAGAATTAAATGTACAGGTACCTGTACATAGTATAGATGACACAAGTTTATTAGTACTGTAATGTTCAAGGGACTGAAAAATAGGGTCACTTAGTAAACTAGTCTGGCGTCCATGGGAGTTTAAAGTTCATGCTCATAAATTAGTACAAATTATACTGAGTAACATGATTTTTATTCTTGGTACCAACTGTTATTTCCTATTTTCTTACCCCTAGAAAGTATGAAAAATAGCTAATGTTTCCTTCAAACTTTGCTTTTGTTACATTTATTCAAACCCGAAAGAATATCTTTCAACACATGGCTATGATGCTCCCCCACTACTCCTTCTCATGATCAGAGATGCACATATTGTCAGCCACTAAGAGACATGCTCTCAAGTGGTTATGGTCAAGCAACTGACTAGCAAATCTGTGGTATTGAGCAGAATATTTGCTATAACAATCTTTCTGCTTCAGCAACTCAATGCTGAGCCTGTCTGAAATGTAATGGTCAGTTTCAAAACATTGATGTCCAGGTCACAAAAGCAAAGTTTTCGAGGAATAGTAGTCATTTCCTTTGATTTCTAAATACAAGCAACTAGGAAATAACACTTACTGACTAAAGACACAAAAAAATTAATATTTTGTTGCACAGTGTTATAACAGGTTCTCGGCCATCAGTATCCAGAAGGTCAGTGTTTTACCTTTATGTACTTGTATTCCATATTCTACTATTTAAAAACATATCATGCTACCATATTTTACTGTTTTTTTTTTTTTTTTAGCTCATCATGGCTTAATTTCACTGAATTAATGGCTACAGCTCCAGATTCTGCTGAGGTAAAACATTTTCATAACAATCATAAAGTTGGTTTCATTTTTCTTTTGTTTTTGTTGTTTCTTTATGCTTGTTTTTTAACATCTTATATAATTTTTGATAAATTTTCATTCAATCTTATAATAATTCTGCTTATCATTGTGTTACTTAGACCAATGGTATTGCTTTCACATAATTAGAGAAAAAGAGGGAGAGAGAAGCTTCTATGATATGAAGTAGGGGGAATGTAATTGTAACACTTTCACATGATTAGTTGAAGGGAAAGAGAGGAGAAAGAAAAAGGAGTGAGAAAAAGAGAATAAGGCAAAGAGTGAGACTGAAAGAGGGAGGGGGAAGCGTCCGTGACATGAGGTAGGGGGAACATAATATTTATAACTTGGTTAAAAAAGTTAGTTGAAGGTAGTGATATAGAGAGAGCTAGAGATATAATTTTAGCAGAGTGGTGATATTCTGATGATGAGATTAAAGAAAGGTAGAGAGGTGGTGGCGGCAGCGGTGGTGGCAGCGGCACTGGTGATTGTATAATGAAATGTGTATATTTTTTTAATTGAGCTAAGTTTCTTGTATCACCTATCACTTAACACATTTGCATCAGTACAATTCTGTGAAACATTCATGCTTATTTATGTGGCAGATATATGCAATTTAACTAAAGGTTGTATCATATGCACAGGATATTTTCTTTTTGTTTATGGGGAAAATGGAAAAATAAAAGTGGATATTTATTTTAGTCTATAAAGTTATGCATAAAGTATATAAAGTGTATATATAAAGTGCATTAAATAATCATTGTATTCCAATTTCTTTCACTTTTCAATGAGTAGCAGATGAGTGACTATCTTTCCATACAGACACAAGATAGGCTATGCTTTCAGGTTTTTTGGATGAAGTTTTCAGAAATAGCCCAATAGGTTTACTATTGATTCTGTGAAATATTCACAGGTCCTGCTAATATAAGTAATTCTAATTCTGTTGGCAGGGTGTTAAAACAAGAGCATCTGATCCTATGATGTGGTTTTTCACAAGTGGTACCACAAGTCATCCTAAAATGACTGAGCACACTCACGCTAGTTATGGAATTGGTAGTTTGTCTACCACCCGGTAAGCTGTTTATACTTTTCCAATGTAAAAATAGAGAAAAAGAATACCATGTTATGCGAACACTTTAGCTTCTAGTGAGATAGTGAAAAATCTTCTACATGGTCATTTCATGTGCATAACATAACAGTCAAATTTCCCTCAACAAACACTAAACTACATATTTTAAGTCTTATCACTTTAGTATTTAAACCAGCCATTTCCAGCCAAAATATTCTACCTGTTTTATGTTCAAACTGGCCAGATCTGGCCTCTCACACTAGTCCTACAATATTCTAAAAATTAACAGTTACCTCATCAAAATCTCAAAGCTACAAAATAAGGCAAGATTAATTCAAAACAATGTGAATGAATAAGCATTAATTTTGACAGAACAATGTGAATGCTAAAGGGCTAAATATTAGTTTCTTTTCTCTTAGTACAAAACCTTATATTTTTAGAGAAAGGAAAATGAAATATGTTGATGTCCATGGTTTTCCCAAATGTTTTAGAAAGTAAAGCAAGGATTGAAATTGCATCCCAGTTTTAGGTTGCAAGGAGCTTATGTCTTGCTCTAATGCACTTGCCTCATTTCATCTCATTTCATTCATCATTCAGGACAGCAATAGAGATATGATCACCATTAGGCTTTTGACTGGCTAACTATGCCAGAAATTTACTAAAGCAGAGGTCACCAGTGTTACTCAACAACAAGCATCACTTTACCATCAGACAAATACATATAATATTCTATTTGTAGGGTCCTGTCTTGTATTTTTACCTACTACATTATGGGAATTATCTGATACGATCCTTCTCTTGATTTACCTTTATACAGTCTATAGAATTAACTTTAACTTCCCATATAAACTTTTTGAGAAAATTAATGTTTTGAGCAAAGTTTGTATCTCTTACCCACAAATGAAATTTAAGTTTTGTCTGTCATTTTCTCTTTTAGATATCTTTTAACTGCTACTCAGACTGATGTAATTTGGAATTTAGCAGATACAGGATGGGCAAAATCTGCTTGGAGTAGCCTCTTTGCACCTTGGTTGGGTGGTGCATGTGTTTTCATTTATCACACAACTAACCACAAATTTGATTCTAAATCACTTCTACAAGTATGTTTATTTTTGGGGAGTTTTTGTTTATTTATGTTTCTTTGTTTTTGCAATTACCTCCTCATTTTTATTTCTGTGCTCATCATGTCTATTTTATTGTTTGATATCAATTTTGTCAAGTGTGACAATCATTATAATTTAATATGAAGGAAAATCATTCCAGTGTGGCTTAATTTATAATATTTTTGTAAATTTACCCATATTTCTAAATTATATGGTTCCATATTAAGTAACACTATTGGTACCATTAGCAATCATCTATAAACTTAAGTTGACCAATACTTCTGTGGGGTATTTGGTAATTAGAAAGTGTGCAAAAGCATATACACACACATGTGTGCACACACACACACACACACACACACACACGTGCTTGCATTGGTGCCATGTTAAAAGCACCCAGCACACACTGTAAAGTGGTTGGCATTAGGAAGGGCATCCAGCCATAGAAACCAAGCCAAGTCAGACTGAAACCTGATGCTTTACTGACAGCATTCCTCCTCAAACATCTGGAATGGTACTCCTACTACACATACACTTTGGGAACTGCATCCAGAAAATGCCCACCTGACTGACTAACATGAAGACATTCACCAACAGACTCTCTCATAGATTCACTGTCTCCTCATTTTACTTCTACCACTACTGTAATGGCCTCTGTTTTTTTAACTATCTGATCTTGTGCCATCTCATCGCCTATATTGTGTCCACTGCCATGCCAAACTATGCACTAACCAATACACTCAATTCTTCCTTCCTAGAACATCAACTTTCTTGAATTTTTGTTTTTTGGTTATAGGAAATGCCTATGTTTTTCTTATAGCCATTAACTGACAGCTGTTCAGATACATTGATATCTGATCTCATTCAGACTACACCATTAGAAGATAATAATAAAGAGCCATAGGATGAAATTTGATTATTACCTAAATGCCCATAAAACTGACTTAGTCTGAAGTTAAACCAACTTTCATATCAAGTTCGATTTATTTTTCAGATTCTGGAAAAATACAGTATTTCTGTCTTTTGTGCACCACCTACTGCTCTACGCTTGTTTGTTCAAGAGGATCTAAGTAAATATAAGTTCAAGTCTTTGCGTCATTGTATTTCTGGTGGTGAACCAGTGGTAAGGAAAACCTTGGTTGTACTTGTAAAAAGACAATGATAATTATTTGTATTGAATTATATTGAAATCATTAAATTTTTGTCAAGTTTCAAATAAATTATTGTTATCATCTTTTGGAAAATATTTTTTCAAATATCTGATCTTGTCTTTATAGGTTAATATAAGTTAGATAAAATTAAAACAGCTATATTAAGCATAATTTTACTGTCAGCAGGAGTTTTATAACAAGACTACACCAAAGCATTAATTTTATACTACTCTCATAAAAATATATATATATATATATATATATATATA
>NC_068985.1:33788176-33791558 GCF_001194135.2 Octopus bimaculoides
TTTACCTGGAATATTTTGTAAATATTATTTTAATTTCAGAATGAGGAGCTGATTAGCCAGTGGAAGAAAGGAACAGGTCTGGAACTATATGAGGCCTATGGCCAAACTGAAACAGTAAGAATTTCTTTTTCTCCTCTTTTTTTATTCTCATAATGTGACCAGTGAAGTTAGCTTCTCTTAAGCACCTTATGACATTAAAAAGGAAGTGAAATATACTGGTGATATTTCTACTATAGATAGAGTCACTTCAAACTACAACAGTTACCATCAGTTGCAATTATAAAAAATATATAAACTATACTCAATACCAATGTTCTTATTACAGTCATTACTCATATTAAGCAAACACTCATCAACTATGCTTTCCTACTCATGTAATAAAACCTCCACTTTTTATAGTCCTTGAAATTCATGGATAACACAGTTGCTTATAAAAACAAACAGCAAGTGACCTGTTTGAAAAGACAGGACTAACAATGGACCTACTTGTGAGAATGTCATTAAGTTTTCAAAAATTTGTCTATGATTTATTTTACATATGTTTCTCTAGTAGTGTAAGAAACACTGATAATACGATGACTGCAGGAGAAAAAAATCTTTTGTTTTAGCTATTTATTATCAGTTGTATTGCAAGTAGATAAGAGATTGTGTCATAGTTTATAGCTCTAAGTGAAATTTTAAAGCCAGTTTTCACTTACACAATGACTATTAATTGAGCATTCATATATGAAATTTAATGGATATAATCATTGAACTGACACTCTCCATCAGAATAGTATAAAGTAATATAATTTTAATCTCCAGATAGTATTATAACAAGGTTTTTTTCGTTGTTTAGCATGCCATAACTCATTTACAAGCCCCAGCAATCTAAATATATCTCATGTAGCTACATGGTTTCAGGATTATAGGAGAAAGAATATGAATTTTCATGACAGTAAGACAAATAGCTCCATATTAACCAGACTATTGGATGTGGTTATATATCACTGGTCACAATGCATTTCCTTGAATTCTTGGAGTTTTCAAATGATGTCACTCAGCTGGCTAGGTAGGGAGGCCAGTATACTCCCTGGATGGGTTACTTGTCTATTGCAGGGTTGCTTATTTACAGCTGAGTGGACTGGAGCAATGTGAAATGAAGTATTTTGCTCAAGAACGATGCACTGCCAGTCTGGGAATCAAGACCATGATTTTGTGATCATGAGTGCAACACCCTAACCATTGGGTCATGTACCTTTACATATAACATGAAAAACTCTTGGCTGGGAATCAGTATTGCAGTGATGATGTTGTCATATCTGCTGTTGATGACTTTTTTGACCAACAAGATGAAAGCATTTTCATCAATGGGATCCAAACACTGCAGAACCAATGAAAGAAATGGATGGACCACAAGGGAGACTATAGTGAAAAATAACCTCATTTGGTCATATTCCATGAGAGCATTTTGGTCAGCCTATGAACCTTTTAGCTGCCCCTTGTAATATGAAGTGAAGTGATATAATTCCAACCAAGAATTGAAACCAAGTTGTTAAGCTTAACACCATTCAGGAAAATATTGAATATTCCTCTTTTTTTTTTTAGACTGTATCATAGTTCTATCTATATTGACTACTGAAACTAATATGTAAAACAATATAAATGGTAAATAGCAGATGAATGTATGGTTTAAACATAAGTGTTACTTCTAAATAATAATAATTGCTATTTCATGACAACATACCAAATTATCAAATCAATCATAAGGCACGTCTAAGATGATCATTAAAGCTTAGACATCTTGAATTCTGTAAATATTGCTGGCTGTCAATTGACACAAATAATGGGAATTCAAAGGTTTACTTTCAAAATATGTAATATAGGCTATACAAAAGAAAAATTTAACTCTATGAATTTTCAACATTTAAGTAGAACTTACATTCTTTTAATTTTCTTATTTTTCTTGTGCTTTTATGATAAAGAGACATTTGCTTCTTTCAGACATTTCTCTGTGGTAATTATCCTTTCCTTGAAAGGAAGATTGGGTCAATGGGAAAGGCTTCCCCTGGAATAAACTTACAGGTAACTAACTTAATTCTTATGATTAATTCATATTCTCTCTCTCTCAATGTATGTAAGTGTATACAAGGGGGTGCTGAAAAGTTCCTGGTTTTGAGTAAAAGAAAATACAGGAGGATCAGTTAATTATGATTTTATTCAATATATTCCCCTTTCAGATTCACACACTTATTGCAGCAGTCCTTCAGTTTTTCTAAGCCCTATAAAAGAACTTAGAAAGGTTGGGCCTCCAACCAAACCTTTCACAATACCCTTCAAGCCAGGAACTTTTCAGCACCCCCTCGTGTGTGTGTATATATATATGTTTATGAATTTGTGTTACAAGATACCCAATGTGAAATTGTGTGTTGAAACAGATCTTGTTATATTTTGGGATGGTCATTTTTACCCTGCGTGCATAAACAAAAGCAGGGTATTGTAATCACTCGTCTTTGTCTGTCTGTGTGCTTACAAAATTACTGGAAAACGGCTGAACACCTCATTTGGTAGAAATACTCATTGGGTGAGTGACTCGAAATGAACATTTGGTTTGATTATCTTTAAAAAAATTTTTTTTTAAATTTAAAAAAAAATCAAACTTACAAATTTCCCGATAAGCAAGTGGTCATATTATTTTGTTCACTTTCTTTTTCACATGAATCAACTCTCGTCTGCATGTGTATAGATCATCATGTACCTATACACATAGACACATCTGCATACATACATACATACATGCATAAATATATACGTAGATATGCAACAGTGTGTGTGTGTGTGTGCACTGATGGATTTGAGGGTTTCATTTAATACAAGTTGATTTTTTAAATTTCACCAGTGTATTAATACCAATAATGATACTTAAAGAAAATTAATTCAGCTCAATTCAAAACATGGGTAAGCAACGCCTTGTAAGCCACACTATAATTTGCAAAAACAATTATGTGCAGGGTATGCACATTTTTTTTTAGCAAAAAAAAGATGACCATCCTGAAATATAACAATATATATATATGTATATATATATAGTCTGTTAAAGTCTGTCATACCGGCCATGACGAAGGGAAATAGCCCTGAAACTCGAGTCGCCTTTATATATATATATTTATATTTATATATTTATATATTTGATCCTTTATATTGAACACTCAATATTTCATCTACATTCAATACTTTCTTTCATGGTGCCATCCATTTTTATTTTATTTTATTTTATATTGTATATTGTATATCATATTATATATCGTATATTCCATATTCTATACCCCACATTAGTTCTGCAGGAATATAAATAAAACATAAAAAAACAGACAGTATTGGAACTCTTTTAAGCAAAATAATA
>NC_068985.1:33793937-33816768 GCF_001194135.2 Octopus bimaculoides
CACATAGGCAAAACAAGAAGAAAAATAACGAACTAACTATGGCTAGTTTAGTTTGTTATTTTTCTTCTTGTTTTGCCTATGTGAGTTGCGGGTAACTGCTATCTGTTGGAGTTTCAGCATTTTTGGCTGCTATTTCTGAACTTCGGTATGTGGTGAAGCAACCTGTTGCTGATCCATTAATTTTGTTTATAAATGTATAAGAACTTTTAAATAAGTTCCACACCGATAATGGTGCTTACATACCGAAGGGCTTGGTAAAAATTATTAATTATTAATTTATTAATAAATTGATAATCCTTTACCCTTTCAATTATATATATATATATACACACATATGTGTGTATATATGCACATATATATACACATATATACATGCATACATATATACATCATCGTCGTCGTTGGGTTGGACGGTTTGACGTAAAAAACACCTTTTTGAGCGTGGCCATTGCCAGTACCGTGTGACTGGCCCTCGTGCCGGTGGCACGTAAAAGCACCCACTACACTCTCAGAGTGGTTGGCGTTAGGAAGGGCATCCAGCTGTAGAAACACTGCCAGATCAGATTGGAGCCTGGTGCAGCCTTCTGGCTTGCCAGTCCTCAGTCAAATCGTCCAATCCATGCTAGCATGGAAAGCGGACATTAAACAATGATGATGATGATATATATATATATATATATATATATATTAACTTTCATGCCTAATCATATCAGTAGTAGTTCATAACAGTAGTCAACGACTACTGTTAATATTAAACAAGTCATCAGCCTTTTCCAACAGCCAATAGCTTACTCACACACAAGAATAGACCAACTAAGTAAATATGCACTGCAGCAACAGATGGCCTTATGTAGCCTGACATTCTTAATTAAAAGGTGCAACAATTTAGATCTCATAACCATGGCAACCCATCAACTTTTGTTGCATAAACAGGAAAGTACAGAACTTTCTATAGTATTATGTTACTTTCCATGTTGCTTTCTAAAAAAGGATAAATTAGCATAATATCATATATGCATGTTTCCTAATCCATCATTTACAGCTTTCAATGGATGGAGCCATCATTTTATATCTAAACTAATATACCCCCAGAAAGAATCACTAGATTTAGGAAGCTCAGAAAAATAATGGAACATTTTATTTTTATATTTCCTTTGAAATTGTACTGTTGACATCAAAGAATTAAGATTATGATTATGAGGACTATATAACTGGAAGGATATATTTTACCGAGGTAGTGCTTCATGCAAAATATGAGATGAATGCATATGATTCACAAATAAATACAGAATATACATTGCATATTTTGTAATAAAATTTGTCATTTTCAAATTAATCAAATAACTTTCAATCTTTAGCATTTTTTATAAAACAATTCTACCATATTTGTAATAGATTGTAAATGATGAAGGAGAAGTACAACCACCAGGCACTCTTGGTAACTTAGCTATTTGTTGCAAACCAGATAGACCAGTTGGACTATTTAGTAGATATGTTGTAAGTATGATAAAATTATAGAAATATATGTAACTATTCTGCTTCCATACTTTCTCCCACTAAATATTACTTTCAATTTCTTTTACTGCTGTATAAGCTCACTATCTAAAAATCTGTTTTGCATTAATAGGAAAGATGATAATCTTTTCTTTTATCTTTTTCTTGTTTTGATTATTAGACTGCAGCCATGCTGGGACGCCACCTTGAGGAATTTTAGTCAAATAAATTGATTCCAGTACTTTGTTTTTTTAAAGCCTGGTACTTATTCTATTGGTCTCTTTTGCTAAAAATGCTAAGTGCTGGACATGTAAACGCACCAACACCGGTTGCCAAGCAGTGAGGGGGGGGGGGACAAACACAAAGACACGCACACACATATATATATATGATGGGCTTCATTCAGTTTCCATCTACCAAATCCACTCACAATGCTTCAGTCAGCCTGAGGGTATAGCAGAAGGCACTTGTTCAAGGTGCCACGCAATAGGACTGAATCTGGAACCATATTTTTCTCATCACATTATCAATAACACTATCTATGAATTTGCCTGTGCACACTCTTGTCAATGTGTTTAATTTTCCCTGAGTGTTTCTTTAACGAAATTTAGCACTTTAGCATTTAAACCAGCCATATAAGACCCAAATATTCTACCTGTTTTATGTCCAAACTAGCCAAATCCAGCCTCTCGTGCCTACACTGACCCTACAGTGTCATTCTAAAAGTATACAATCCCATAACTGAAATCTCAAACCTATAAGATAAACCATTATTAATTCAAAACAATATGAATAAATAAGCATTACATGAGACAGAGTTATCTGAAAGCTAAATGATTTAGCTTCAATGAATTTTTAAAAATTAGAGAGGGGGGGAGCTGCCAGAATATGAAAGGAGCACAGTAAAGATGTCAACTAACCATAATTAATATAACTTAAATAAAACCTGAAGATATAAGGGTAGTAAATCAATCAAAATATATTAACAAATAGGTGCAGGTATAGCTGTGTGGTAACAAGCTTGCTTCCTAACTATATGGTTCTGGGTTCAGTCCCACTGCATGGCACCTTGGGCAAATGCCTTCTACTATAACCTCAAGCTGATCAAAGCCTTGTGAGTGAATTTCGTAGTCAGAAACTGGAAGAAGCCCATAATGTGTGTGTGTGTGTGTGTGTGTCTTTGTTTGTCCCTTACCATCGCTTGACAACTAATGTTGGTGTGTTTACGTCCCTGTAATTTAGCTGTTCAGCAAAAGAAACTGATAGAATAAGTACCAGGCTTAGCAGAAAAATTAAGTTCTGGGGTCGATTCATTCAACCAAAAATTCTTCAAGGTGGTACCTACCCCAGCATGGCCATAGTCTAATAACTGAAACAAGTAAAAACAAAAAAAAAAAGACGAATAAAAATCCTAATAAAAATTAAACTTTTAATAAAGTTCTGCTTATTAGTATTTGATTTTTATACATTTAAAATTTATAAATTTTGCAACCAACCTATATTTAACCACACCCACATATTTTAACATTCCATTATCTCCCTAGAATCACTCTTCTATAGTAATTATTATTATTTACACAATTTTGTCTTTTCTTCAATTGCCACTATTTCCTATTTCCAGGGCGAGCCAAAATTAACAGAATCTGTTTTCAGGGGTGATTATTATTTGACAGGTGATAAATGCGAAATGGATGAAGATGGCTATATTTGGTTCATAGGCCGAAATGATGATATAATTCTTTCATCTGGGTTAGTGATTCCATTACCTATAGTATATTTTTCTGCTTTTTTTTTTATAAGGTGTGGTATTGTTGTATTTCCCTTGGAAGACTCGCAGAGATAACACGAGTTGTACAATTTAATTATTACATTTATTATTTAATTACATACAAAGAACGCACTCACCCAATGTTCGTTATGAATAAACAAGAATCATGTCCGCCATATCTATCAATGACATTTTACTACCCCAGTCCTTCAGAACAACAACAATGAAACAATGAACTCAAACGAACCACAGTGACACACGGAACGTCAGACGAATAACATATCCAACAGTCCATATAACAGGTATGAAGCTTGCTTCCCATCCACATGGTTCCAGGTTCAGTCCTTCTGTGTAGTACCTTGGGCAAGTGTCTTCTACTATAGCCTCAGGCTGACCAAAGCCTTCTGAGTAGATTTGGTTGATAGAAACTGAAAGACGCCCAAGGCGGCGAGCTGGCAGAGACGTTAGCATGCCGGGCGAAATGCTAAGCGGTATTTCGTCTGCCACTACGTTCTGAGTTCAAATTGCGCCGAGGTCGACTTTGCTTTTCATCCTTTCGGGGTCAATTGAATAATTACCAGTTATGCACTGGGGTCGATATGATCGACTTAATCCGTTTGTCTGTCCTTGTTTGTCCCCTCTGTGTGTAGCCCCTTGTGGGCAGTAAAGAAATAAGAAGCTGAAAGATGCCTGTTGTATATATGTGTGTATATATGTGTGTGTCCCCAACACTGTTTGACAACTGGTGTTGGTGTGTTTAAGTCCCCATAACTTAGCAGTTTGGCAAAAAAGACTGATAGAATAAGTACCAGGCTTAAAAATAAGTACTGGGAGTTGATTCATTTGACTAAAAACCATGCATGCAAAGTGAGCTTCTTATTCAAACAGCTATGCCTGAGAAAATTACTTTATAAATATAGGCATGGCTGTGGTAAGAAGCTTGCTTCCCAACCACATGGTTCCAGGTTCAGTGCCACTACATGGCACCTTGGGCAAATATCTTCCACTACAGCCTCAGGGTGACCAAAACCTTGTGGGTGGATTTGGTAGACGGAAACTGAAAGAAACCGATCACATATATATATGTGGCTCTGTGGTAAGTAGCTTGCTTACCAACCACATGGTTCCAGGTTCAATCCTACTGCGTAGTACCTTGAGCAAGTGTCTTCTACTATAGCCTCGTGCTGACCAAAGTGGATTTGGTAGACGGAAACTGAAAGAAGCCTGTCGTATGTGTGTGTGTGTGTGTGTTTGTCCCCACAACATCACTTGACAATCGATGCTGGTGTGTTTACGTCCCCGTAACTTTGCAGTTTGGCAAAAGAGACTGATAAAATAAGCACTAGGTTTACAAAGAATAAGTCATGGGGTCGATTTGCTCGACTAAAGGTGGTGCCCCAGCATGACTGAAAGAAGTAAAAGAATAAAAGAATATATATATATTTGTCCCCCACCATTTCTTGACAACTGGTGTTGCTTAGTAGTTCAGCAAAAGAAACCAATAGAATAAGTACCAAGATTAAAAAAGGAAAGCAGAGGTTCATTCATTCAACTAAAGTTTCTTTAAGGCAGTGCCCCAGCATGACCACAGTCCAAAGACTGCAACAGGCAAAAGATAAAAAATACTTTAATTGTTCAGTATGCATAACTATAACTAGGTACTATAGAGAAGCAATGGTTCACCAGTGTGAGTAGCAGACTACTGTACGATTCAAGGCATTGGAAAAGACATTAGGTGCCTTATCTAGGATAAGAATATTGTCAGCTCTTTAGTCAGTAGATCAACATCTTACCTAAGAGGTCAGCTTTAATTCTTTGATATCAACCTGCCTGAGACGGGTCCTACTCTTATAATGCAATCTTTCTGTTTTAAAATGATCTCAAATAAAACCTGCCGTTAACATTTCCTGTTATATTCCAAACATCAACTTAATAATGACAAAGTTATTTCACTAAATCTGTCATTATGTATTGAATATTTCAACAGAGATATAGTAGTAAAAGGCTTAAATGTGTTCCTAACAAAGTGCAATAGTAGAACATGAAGATAAGAAACTTAGAATTAATTTTCAAACCTATCTTTTCTCTCATCTTTTTCAGATATCGCATTGGTCCATTTGAAGTTGAAAGTGCTCTTATACAACACCCAGCAGTTTTGGAATCAGCAGTAGTCCGCAGTCCAGACCCCATCAGAGGGGAAGTAAGTCAACATATGTTTTACGTTTTATAAACAAAGACTTCTATTGTACTCAATCTTAGTGTATAAATTGATATATACATAAACCACTATCTTCATACTCCTATGAGGTAGCTATCATAATACTTACTCAGAAAATTCACATCGCTGTGTGATAAAAAATTTGCTTCCCAACCACATGGTTCCAGGTTCAGTCCCATGTGGCACCTTGGATGAAAGGCAAAATCGACCTCGGCGGAATTTGAACTCAGAACATAACCGCAGACGAAATACTGCTAAGTACTTCGCCTGGTGTGCTAACATTTCTGCCAGCTCCCTGCCTTACATCTGTTTCTGTCTCACTATAACCTTTCATCATCTGACACAAGATCACCTCCTCCAATGCCCTCTCCCCTCTCAAAAGATTTTTGTCATGCAGGTGCCACTTAAAAGCATCCGGTCCACAATGTAAAGTGGTTGCCATTTGGAAGGGCATCTAGCTGTAAAAACCTTTCCAAAACTGACCTCACCTGTGCTTGTGCCATGTAAAAAGTACTAAGTCCATTCTGATAGGTGGTTGGTGTTAGGAAGGACATCCAGCTGTAAAAATCCTGCCAAAACAGTCACAGAAATTTGGCGCAGGCTTCTGCCTGGCCGGCTCCTGTCAAACCATCCCATTCATGCCAGCATGGAAGGCAGATGTTAAACAATGATGATGATATCCTGAATTTAAGAATCAAAACATCTTGCTCCCATTTTATTTACATGTACTTCATTTATTTTTAGCTGGTTAGATCTTCTCAGATGAAAAATATACCAGTACTTACTTTCTATTTCTAAATTTGGTACTTATTCTATCAGTCTCTTTTGCTGAACCACTAACTTACAGGAATGTAAACAAACCAACATTGGTTGTCAAGCATTCGAGGGAGAGGAACAAAAATACAGACATTATATATATAGATAGACAGATAGATACTAGTGCTGGTGCCAAATAAAAAGTACTCAGTACACTGTGGAGTGGTTGGCATTAAGGGGCGCATCCATCCATGGAAAACATGCCAGAAGACAATGGAGCCTGGTGCAGCCCCTGGCCTTACCAGCTCTGGTCAAACTGTCCAACCCATGCCAGCAAGGAAAACAGACATTAAATGATGATGATATATACACACACACAGATACAACAGCTTGCACAGTTTCCATCTACCAAATGCATTCACAAAGCTTTGGTCAGCCCAGGGCTGTAGCACAAGACATGTCTAAAGTGTAGCACAGTGGGACTGAATCTGAAACAATATGAATATTTTCAATGTAAATCTTTCCTTGTTTCATGTTTCAACATGCAGTAATGCATTTTGCTGAGAATTAATTTTGTTTCTAATGATTAACATTTTAAATCTATTTTATTATATTTAACAATTTTGAAACAAAAATGTAGATATATTATTGACACTTTTTAACACTTCATATTTTTAATCCCAAGATTATAATGGCATTTGTGGTACTCACACAAAAATACCAGAATAGCAATACTGATGAACTGAAAAAGGAACTTCAGGAACATGTAAAGTCCATTACAGCACCTTACAAATATCCACGCAGAGTAAGTGATGTAAACAACTTCCCTTTTTATCAGTTAACATTATGCAATGTTTTTTTTAAAATAATCGATTACCTTCTAAAACTTAAATTTGAAAGGATCATCTTTTTATTTTTACTCCATTCTCCTTATAACAAAATGTTTTTTTCCTATGTGCCAAGGGACCTCTTAAGAGTGACTACCTACAATTTGACAAGATAAATTGTCTCTCTAGATGAGACACCAATCTATTCTAATACACTAACACGTGTATTATATATAATGGATCTCATAACCTAATGTGTCGTTATTTTCCAGCCCATCTCTCCACTGCAATCTGATAAAGTATTGATTTAACAGCTCTGATACTGTGAACAGCGAGTTATTCCTTCCTTCAGTACTTATTTGAATTTGGTGGACAGGCTATTGTAAGAATTAAGTACCTTTGCTAAAAAAATCACAGCTACAAAATATGAATCACTGACCATCTTCTGCAATATAGTTTTATATTTAAAAACTGACATTACCTAAAAAGGTTTCTGTAGTCATTAATATTAGCACATGCATAAGTGTAGGTGCCTGGAAATGGAACCATCAATCAAAACAGAGACAAGATGACTAAATTAGTATCAAATTTACTGTATCTCATAAATCAAAAAGCACAAATGGGGCTCCTGCACATAAAATATACTCTTGTGTGTGTGTGTATGACAAAATCTGAGTAGAGCTGGATCAGGTAATAAATGTTTATCCTCTGCATCATAGAACACAAGACAGTTAAAGCATAGTGTACCACAAGAAGTACTGACAGTTTACATTAGATTGTTTTGAATAAATCACCTTTTCATTAATAATTTTATTTTCCATTAACTTCATCTAACCTAAACAGTTTTTCATAGTTTCTATACATTTCACCTAACTTAAACAGGTTCATAATTTCCATAATATAAATTTGCTATTCATCATGGTACACCCACCAACCCCCACTTTTTTTTTTCTTTTTTTGTAGATAAAATTTGTCACTGAACTACCAAAGACAATCAGTGGAAAGATTCGGCGTGTTGAGCTGAGGAAACCTGAATGGCAAACTGACTGAAATGAATACTTAGAAATATACTAATACCTTTGCAATTCTCAGCCTCTTAACTATATCAAACATTTACTAATACTGTTATACACCCTTGCAATTTTCAGCCACTTAATGCTATCAAACGTTTAACAAGACAGCTTTGCAAAGATTCATGAACAAACATGTTAGCTGCCAACCTACTTTTAAAATACCGTTTATTCAGTACCTCACATCTAAGCTGCTTCTCCCTTTTACACAATATTTTCAACATAATCTTGAGATCTTAACACTTATTTCATCAACTTCCAAGAGATTAAATCAATCAAAATAGTATTTGGACTGCATGACTAAAGACTAAACTTGAATTGCTTTTTCCAAATGCCAACCTACAATTCAAAATAATGCTTATCTGTACTGTCACTCATATATAGTACAAGAACTTTTCCATGAATCTATGTCATCTTTAACAAACTAACAAATGAAATCTGTGAAATCTGCTTCCATTAATCAGAATTTTGTGCAGTTTCTGCTGCAAAATTCATGTTACCACCTTTAATCTCTCATTCTAGAAAATATATAAAATGATATTAAACCAGATTAAATCTATTTTTTGAAAAATCATTTTGTTTTTATGCTCATTTTTCCATGCTAGAATGGGTTAGACCAATATATTCTTCAGGCATTGTTTTACAGCCAGATGCCCTTCCTATCACTAACCCTTGCTACATTTTCAAGGAAACTTATTTTGCATGTACACACATACACATGACAGACTGCTTTCAGTTTCCATTGACCAAATCCACTTGCAAGGTAGGCAACATAAGCTATGTTTTAGAAATGCTGGAATATTAGAAAAGAATCTAGAGAGAAAGGTATATACACTTTGAATGTAGTGTTAAATATGTGAGACAATAACTAGGCACCAATGGCTGTGTATGATGACAATATCCATTGCTCACTGGTTAGAGCAGCGGGCTTGCAATCATGAGGTAGTGAGTTTGGTTCCCGAACCGGGCTGTGTGTTGTGTTCTTTATTCCGCGTTGCCCCAGTTCACTCAGCTGTAGAAATGAGTTGCAATGTCACTGGTGCCAAGCTGTATAGGCTTTTGCCTTTTCTTTGTATAACATCGCTGGTATGCATGGGTGACTGCTGGTTTTCCATAAACAACCTTGCAGGGTAGCTTTCTAGGTGCAATCCCATGGTCATCCATGACCAAAGGGGGTCTTCATACAATACAAATTGCACATAAATTGCTGGTAGAAAATAGTTATGTAAATGTAGACTAAGGAAAGCTTGTGGGGGAATAGAAAATCTAATTAGGAGAGATGCGAGAGCATTGGATATTACATATGAAGTACTGCTAGATTCAAATGAATTACAATGTATTTAAACAGACTCCACCTAGAAAGCTACCCCTGGAATAATGCATGCTCAGATAGGAAAAAAGTACCAGACCAATAATACTGACAAGTGCATGTATGCACATATAATAGAAAAACATTCCAATAAAACAAAAGTAACATTTTAATATCAATAACAGCAACTGATAACTGAGAGAACATAAAACAGCAAGAATTTTTGCTTCTGGGTATGTTATCTGTTTTTTAATGGAAATATTGGCATTTCAAAATAGATTATCATAACATGGTTTTTAACAAAGATGTTTATTTTTCAGTTATAATATAATTCAGTTCTATATCATCTCAAGTTGATTTTTGGATGTCTAGCTATAAATGAATGGAATAGTGAAATACATATATATATACATAGATCTTAAAAAGAGAAAGGCATTAAGCTCAAAAGTTCTTCCATGTCTCAACTCCTTAGCAACAACTTGCATTGTCACAATTAAATCACATTCAAACATTATTTGATTACATTCATACCAAAGTGAAGAGTAACTTGTGTAGAGTAGAAATAAAATCCAATCCAAAAAGATAAAGTGAGAGTAAGAAAAGAATAATATAAAACGTTTCTATGCATCACATTCCAGCAGTGTTTTACTCAACTTCTGAGGATTAATTGCCAGTGATTTAGTACAATTGTCAGTCTTGTAAATTCCCACCAGTCTATCTGCCAATTCAAACATGTTATTTCGAAGAGAGATTATGATAAACTGGGCATTTTTTGTCCGCTCCTGCAATAAAGATTATTATAAACTTATACTATTTACTTATATATGAAATACTATTATAATTGCATTAATTTAGAACAAAAATTGCAAATAGACACAATTTCCCAAAAAAAAAAAAAAAAAAAAAAAATACTATTCCACAGCTATGTGACAAAGTGAATATAAGAATAATTCTGTAATCATAAATTTTTTAAAATGTTTATAATAAAAGTTATGGACTAGTAAAAACAAACAAATGTAGAAAAGGCATAGGTAGAAACTCCATAAAAAGTACCAAAAATAGATTCCATCACATATCAGGGGAAAAAACTGGAAGCAGTTGATAGCTTCCATTACCTAGGTGACCAAGTCAATAGCACAGGTGGATGCTCTGAGAGCATAGCTGCTAGAATAAGAATAGGCTGGGCAAAGTTCAGAGAGCTCCTACCTCTGCTGGTAACAAAGGGCCTCTCGCTTAGAAAGGCAGACTGTACAATGTCTGAGTGCAAACAGCCATGTTATACAACAGTGAAACATGGGTTGTGACTGCTGAGGACATGCGTAGGTTTGTAAGAAATGAAGCTAGTATGCTCTGCTGGATGTGTAATGTCAGTGTAAGCATCCTGAGAGAAAAGTTGGACATAAGAAGCATCAGATATGGTATGCAAGAGAGACAACTGCACTGATATGGTCAAGCGATGCATATGGATGAGGACAGCTGTGTGATGAAGTTTCACGCACTCTCATGGTGGAGGGAACTTGTGGAAAAGGTAGATCCAGGAAAACATGAGATGAGGTGGTGAAGCACAATCTTCGAATATTGGGTTTCACAGAGGCAATAACAAGCAACCAAGATCTTTGAAGAGATGCCGTGCTTGAGAAGACCTGTCAAACCAAGATCATAGTCATGGCCGATGCCAGTGTCACATAGCTAGCCCGTTAAAAGCACCCTTCAATCGTTGGGTGATATGCTGTGCTTGTGAAGACTTATCGAACAAGTGAAATTGTAATCATGACCGATGCCAGTGCTGTGTCACTGGCACATAAAGATCACCGTTCATATGTTGGGCCTCATGGAGGCAGTGACGTCAAGGCAAGTGAGATCGTAGTCGTGGCCAATGCCAGTGTCACATAACTGGCCCGTTAAAAGCACCCTTCAATTGTTGGGCAATATGCTGTGCTTGAGAAGACCTGTTGAACCAAGAGAAATTGTAGTCGTGGCCAATGTCAATGCTGTCTAACTGGCACCCGTACCACTGGTACATAAAGCGCACCATTCATGTGTTGGGCCTCATGGAGGCAGTGATGTCAAGGCAAGTGAGATTGTAGTCGTGGTCAAAGCCAGTGTCACATAATTGGCCCATTAAAAGCATTCTTCAATTGTTGGGCAATATGCAGAGCTTGAGAAGACTTGCTGAACCGAGTGAAATCATAGTTATGGCTGATGCCAGTGCTGTCTGACTGGCACCCATGCTGGTGGTACGTAAAGAGCACCATTCAAGCATTGGGCCTCATAGAAGCAGTGACAGGTGACCAAGATCCTTGGCAATATACCGTGTTTGTGTTGACATGCCAAGCCAAGTGAGACCGTAGTTGTGGCCAATGCCGATGTGTCAGGTCAATGGCACCTGTGCTGGTGGTGCATAAAAAGCATCCACTACACTCTCGGAGTGTTTAATATTAGGAAGGTCATCCAGCCGTAGAAACCTTGCCAAATCACATTGGAACTTGGTGCAGCCCCCTGGCTTACTAGTTTTCAGTCAAACCGTTCAACCCATGCCAACATGGAAAGCGGATGTTAAACGATGATGATGATGAAATGAGAAATCAAAACATTTGAATTTTTTTTTCTTTTCTGGTGTTGTCTATTCAGAATAAAGAAAAAGTATATTTTTTTAATAGTTTATAATAAAATAACTAAAATAGATAAAACAATAGCTGTTTTTCCATTTTTAAATATTTGAATACTATGTTCAGCCAGCTGACATTGAATTATTCATTCTCATACATCCACTCTTACAATTCTGCTTTATGCTAGCAATAAATTTTCGTAGTTTCTTCAACATATGAAGGATAAAAATCATCAAAAGGCATTTTTTTTTTATCTTACCTTAATATAGTTAGCAACAATGGAGACATTTTTGAAATCCAAAGCAGCATCAATCTCATCCATGACATAAAGAGGTGTTGGCTTGAAGTGATGCAAAGCAAATACCAAAGCTAAAGAACTAAGTGTTTTCTCTCCACCAGACAGGTTGGATATATTCTTCCAAGATTTCTTTGGTGGACGAACACTGGAATTAAAAAATAATTATTTTGTTAATTAAACAAAATTATGAATTACATTTAGTAATGTTGCTTAATGAGAAAAGGATTAATTTGTATCAAATTAGACTTAAAACCATTCGCAAAAATAATTTACTTCAAACAAAATACAAAGCTAACGTTTATTGAAAAACTGTAAGCTAATCCCTTTCATAACTTAAGCATATCAGAAGAAATACATTTTTGTATGAATTTGTATTAATTGAAAAATACAAACTAAAAAATATTTTCATAGTAATATAGCAGAGAGATAACTGCATGAATCAACACATTACTTTTATGCTGCTAAACAACCACATCGAGGTCACATAAGACATGCTTTTACAGAATAGCAAATAAACTCCTTTGTATGAGCAATAATGCTTTATTTACAGTCAGTGTGCACATGTCAAGAAGCTTGTGATATGCAATATTAAATTTCAAAGCATTAGAACAAACTTACTCTGTACAAGTGTAATACATGGTGAATAAAGGCAGAAAAAACTTCCGAGTAAGAATTTCAGATAGAAATAATTACCTGAAGACAATACCCTCAGAAAAGGGATCGAGAGAATCAACAAGTTCTAATTCAGCATCTCCTCCAAGTGTGATCATTTGATACATCTCCTTGAGTCTGTTAGTAATTGTACTGAAGCCTGTCATGAACTCATCCAGGCGCTGTTTCCTTAAATCTTCAAACATTTGCTTCTGTTGGTCACGGCAATCAGTAATTCGATCCATCTCTGCAACTCTTTCCAAATAAACAGCTTCCTGTATAAAACACCAAGAAAAGAAATTTCAAAAATATTTTCAACCAACCACATCATAGCAGAGTTGGTCAGGCAGATCTTAGAAAGCACACACACACACACACACACACACACACACACACACACACACACACACACACACACACACACACACACACACACACAACAGGCTTCTTGCAGGCAACCAAATTCAGTCACATGGTTTTGGTTGGCCTGAAGACACTTGCTGAAGATACCACATAGTATCTGAAACTATATGACTGGGAAGAAAACATCTTAACCCCATCTGCATATTTTATTCATATATATGCTTAAATAGTTCTATTTCTCCACCCTCTGCCTTCCTTTCTCTCACAACTTCTTCACTCTAATACCCTTTCATCCCTCCCATTCTAGCCCACCCTCATGATCTCTTCCTTCTTCCTTTCAGTGACTCTCTCCAGATTCTCACCACCCTCATCTTTCTCTCTTTCAAATTTCCTTCCCATATATAACAAGGAGTACTACTACCACTACTACTGTCCCTCTCTCACTAATCCCTATTCCTGTCCCTTGCTCTTTCATACTCCTTCCTTCAATAGTATTTATTTAATTACTTCCTCCATTATGACCTAGTCACAACAATAAATTTATTCCTCTTATTGTACTTTAGCCCAAAATCCTTTCTCTCTCAAGTTCTTTCAGTGATGGAAACTCTTTAAGCATTTTAGTCTTGCAAGTTACAAAACAACCTCACTGATACTTATGCCATGAAATAGCACCCAGTATACTCTGTGAAGTGGTTGGTGTTAGGAAAGGCATCTAGCAGTAGAAGCTATACCAAAACTGATATTGGATCATGACATGGTCCTCAAACCATCAAACCCATGCCAGTATGGAAAGCAGACGTAAGATGATGTGCAAGTTCAGTCTCATTACGTGATACCTTGGGCAAGTGTCTGTCCAACCTGTGCCAGCACGGAAAAGAGACATAAAAGGATGATGATGATATATAAATCATTGTCATCATTTAATATCCATGTTCCATGATGGCATTTACAGGATGGCTTTACAGGATCTGATGGATGCAAAAACTGTATTATGCTCCAGTGTCTACTTTGGCATGGTTTCTACAACAGGATACCCTTGCTAATACCAACCACCTTACAGTGTACTTTTCTCATGCCACCAGCACTCGTGAAGTTACCATACAGCTTGCAAACCTACAAAACACAAGGGAAGGGTCTTTATGCTAGCAAGATGAGAGGAGGTGGGGCAGAGCAGGCTCTTGTAGGGGTAACTCACATTTAAGAGACTGAGAAATGGAACAATAGTAACTGCAAAGACTTATATGAAAAGCAGACTATAATTGATGCTGATGCCATGTTAAAAGTACCCAGCACACTCTGTAAAGTGGTGGCATTAGGGAAGGTATCCAGCAGCAGAAACCATGCAAAAGCAGACAATGAAGCCTGTTGCAGACCCCGGCCTTACCAGCTCCAGTCAAATCGTCCAACCCATGCCAGCATGGAAAGCAAACAAGTGAAGATTTTTTATATATATATATATATATATATATATAACCATTTATCAGGCAAGACAAGAAACACTACAACCTGTTTATGAAGACAGTGAGGACAATATGAGATACTGAGTTTCTGCACACTTCTCACTAATAGTAGATTCTAACTTGATTCTTATATACTAGAATTTGTAAACTTTCTATTTATAAATCAATCCCCAATATTTGACTGGTATTTTATTTTATCAACTGTAGAGGGATAAAAAGTAAAGTTGAACTCTGCAGGATTTCAACTCTGAGCATAAAGAAATGCCACAAGTCATTTTCTTTGATGCTGCAACAATTCTATCAATCCTACATCCTTTACTTTGTAACAACGACAAATTATTTTTGTTGCTTTTTAAAAAAGACTAAAACAAATTCCTTTCATAACAAAATCATATTCAAAACCTTGCACTACTTATAACTCTTTACCTTCTCTTTGTATTCATTAATGGCTGTCAAGTTAGGCTTCATCTTGCTCAGTTTTTCTTCAAACACAGTAATCTCATATTTAAGTTCTTCAACATTTGTCCTAGCCAATTCTTCAGCATCATTAGTTTCCAGAGGTGGAGGTTCTTTGTTTCCAATAGCATGAAGGGCTAACTGAGAAAGCTAAAAATACAGAAGCATTTTTCATTCAGATAATCACAATTGTTGTCAGTAAATAGATTTCTGGAAAAAAAGGTTACATAGATTTTTTAAAAGTAGGCATATGGTGTAGTGGTTAAGAGTGCAGGCTACTAACCCCAAGATTCCGAGTTCGATTCCAGGCAGTGACCTGAATAATAATAATAATATCGAAAAATACCTTAGGAATGAGAACCTAGGTTCGAAATTTCCCCAAGACACCTGATGAAGGCCGGAGGGTATATCAGCCAAAACATTGTGTTAACAACAAACAAGATGAGAACAAATATCCGTCAAATGTAAATAATGTAAAAAATCTATAATAGGGTTATGTAAATTAAAATACACTGGTCTTCAAAGCACTACTTTAATATATTGGTTTCAAATTTTGGTACAAAGTCAGAATTTCCAAGGAGAAAGGAAGTCAATTACATTGACTTCAATGGTATTATTTTATCAACCCCAAAGCTAAAAATCAAAGTCAACCTCAGTGAAATTTGAACTCAAAATATAAAGACAGGCAAAATACTGCTAAGCATTTTGCCCAGCAAGCTAATGATTCTGCCAGCTCAATGCCTTTGATATATCTAATATATCAATAAATAATAAAAGTAATCGCCTTTTTTATGAACCAGTCTAAATTTATGATTATTTTAGAACTGAAACACTTAGGAGTAATAAAAAGCAATAAAAAGGGTTAATACAAATACAAAACATTTAAAAATTAAAATGGAATCACTCTAAATGTTCCACCTAAACTGCTGAACAGAAATCCTTCACTTCCTATATCAATCAAAATTGTATCATTTCCTGCTTCATCATATCATTTTTTACTTATAAGTCTATAACAATTAACTATTGCTAGAGATAAGGTTTTCATACCTGTTTCTTCCAGTGTTTCATTTTTACTTGATTAGTTTTCACAACATCTTGATATTTTTCTAGTTTGTGCTGTAGGTCAATATTCTCTTTTGACAGGGCTGTTTCCTCCTTCTCAATTTCACCCAGTTTCTCTTTAAGATCAGATAAGATTTTTTCATGGTTTTCAATTTTCTCCTGCAAATCACAGCAGATAAAATAATTGTAAATCATCATCCTCATCATCATTGTCGTCATCGTTTAATGTCTGCCTTCCGTGCTAGCATGGGTGGGACAAGTAAGTAAACAAAATATCCAGTTCTTTTCTCAAATACTTTTTTTTTAACACTGCTAAGTTACAGAAACAGAGTTTCTTTTTAGATGGTGTTAATGTAAAGAGAGACAGTCACATACAAACACACACACACATCCCTATGCATATATATGCATATATCAATACAGAAATGCATGCACGCACACACACACACACATACATATATTTATTTATACACACACACACATCTACAGCAGTTTCTGTCTACCAATTTCACTCACAAGGTAATGGTTGGACAGAGGCTGTAGAAAGGAAACAGCTGGAAGAAATTTCTTCACAGGGGACATCAAACCAAGAAGTCCTGATTGCAGGTGGATACAATTTCTTCAGCACAAAATATCTCTACTAGAAACATAGCATAATGTTCCTTATGGGAAATGAACTATCAAATTTTTGGGGTAGTACACTAACCTTCAACCAACTTTCTATTCTTATAAGGTAGGATTATATATATTATTACACATAATATATATATAATTAGAGATCTTTCTTCCTATAAATTTGAAGTCAATAATAGCAAGCTATCAAGTCTGCCTAGCTGAAAATAATAACTATTTCTTGATTAAATGGTTAACATGAAAATTGGTTACTAGCTTTTAGATGAGCCTCAGCAAAGTCTACGAGATTTAGCATTTAAAAAAATTTAAATCCCCTTGAGATGAAAATTAAAAAAATAAATAAAACAAAAATATATAACGGCTGAATTATCAGGTAAGCTATTACCTATAAGATAGGACTTAGAAATCAACCAATGAAGCTAAAAACAATTGCTATTTCCACTTCAATCGAGTATTAAAAAGATCTTCATGCACTAATACATTTTTCCTCAAAATTTCATCCAAATAGTCAGGTTTGTATTCAGCTCAGAAAAACTTGATAAATTATATAAAACTTCATAAGAAAAACAGAAAGTGAAATTTAATTCGTGTTTTGTCATGATTTTTGACTGTTCTGGTATGTGCAAAACCCTATAATTTTCATATATATATATATATGTATATATATATACACATATATGATCTTGAAGACATCATCATCAGTTTAATGTCCATTTTGCCATGTTTGCATGGATCAGACAGATTTTGCCGAGTTCTAGAATCAGATGCCCTTCCCACTGCCAATCTTTACCTGATTCCATGTTTTCATAGAAGACTGAAAAATGAGGAACACCACTTATACGATGGTGACATCTGCTTATAACTATTGCATGTCAAGACAAGGAGACACAAACACACACATATACATCCATGCACATATGCATGCATGCACACACACTCACACACATTGGGATTCTTTCAGTTTCTGTCTACCAAATCTATCCACAAGGCTATGGTCAGCCCATGGCTAACTCAAAACTTGAATAAATAAAAAACGAAGTTAAGAGTAAAGAATGAAGGTTGAAGTTAGTTGATTAAGTTTATCCAGATCATACCTTTACTTCTGAATGAGATGACAAGACTTCTTTAGCTTTCTCTTCCAAATCTTTAAACTCCTTTTTAAGAGCTTCAAGTTTCTTTGCCATTTCTTCTTTTTCTTTCTCCAAAGATTCTAATTTTTCTTGGGATTTCTTCAAATTTCTAAACAAATGATTTCATGTTAATTCATTTACAAAGCATTAAAAAACAATATTCTCAAAGCCAATTATTTTTAAATTCCTTATTTGTTTTGTCTGTTTTTCCACATTAGTATGGGTTGGATTATCATGAATCCTCACCTAATTTTCAACAAATGGATTTATTTTATTCTACTTATCTTCAAAAGTGCAGTTACAAGAAAATTTGTTACCAGAGAACATCAACAAATATCAGTCTTTTGCATGCAAGAATGTGGAATGTAACTACATATACAGACAAGCACACACACGACAGGCTCCCATACAGTTTCTGCCAACCAATTTCATTCACAAGGAATTGGTTGACTTGAGGCTAAAGACATATACACAAAGTGCCACACAAAGAAAGAGAACTCAAGACCACATAGTAAGAAAGCAAACTATATAACCAGAGAGCCATGCCAATATTATTGCACTCCAATGCAATAAAATTGGTCAGGTTTCCTACAAATCATCATCGTCTAACATCCACTTTTCCATGCTTGAATGAGTCAGGTGGAATTTGTTGAGGCCAACTTTCTATAATCACATGCTTTTCCTGTCACCACCCCTATTTCCAAACAAGGGTATATTTCCCCATGACCATGGAAACTAGAAACAAACAACACTGCTTGTATGACAGTGATACTTGCTTACACACACACACATATATATATGATGGGTTTCTTTCAGTTTTTGTCCACTAAATCCATTCCCAGAGCTTTGGTTGGTCCAGCAATATAGTGGGAAAACATTTTCCCAAGGTGCTTTGTAATGTGACTGAACTCGAGACATGGTTTAGAAGCAGGCTTCTCATCCACACACCTATGCCTAAATGTAAAGTATTATTATCTGGAAGCATTAAGGACTAAATTGAATTTGGAAAGAATATGCTCGAAGAATGGAAAGCTGAAAAAAAAAAACCCACTTGCTTCTATAGATTTATTTTACTAAAAGTACAGTAAAAATCATGTTTTCCAAATATTTGAGCCTTAATTAGTTAAATAACATCTAAATTCTTATTTGAAAGCCTTTTATTCAAATAATTTTTTTTTATATTTATTAATTTTTTACTTTCAAATTATCAAACTATACTGTTTAAACATTTTAGAGTTCACATTTGTCTACAGGTAATGCATTTCTGTACCTTGTACATCATCAGTATAGAGTAACAGAACAATAGTCAATTAATTATGATCATAAATTAAGACAATTACAGGAATACACTGATTGAAAATTAATATAACTATCATTGAACAAGATATACCAAAAAGGCTATAGATATAGGACAAATATAAAATATGTATAGAAATGTAACATTTTGAGTCACTTGCTTTTAATGATAAAGAAGAAAAGAATTTTCATTTGCTTTCATCCCATACATGAAAACTAGATGGAGTATTAATTAAACATTTTAAATATGAATTTGTGATGAAACAAACCTCTTGGAAGTAGTGACTCCTACAGTAGTTTTAGTGATCTGACCAGTCACCTGATCAATATTGTTTGAGATGGCATCAACTCTAGCTTGGACAGCTTTTAATTTGTTTCCACCAATGTCCATAATTTCTTTATGTAGCCTACAACAGAAATATTACTGAATTATCTGAAAATATTAACCTGTGAAATAAGCAGCTTGAAACTATTGATAAAGTAAGAATAAAGGAATAAAATTATGAAAGAATTAGTGCAAATGGAAATGAAGTGTTAGCTGAAACCATTGCAAAATCCATTCATTTTACCTAATAGTTAACCCTCCCCATTTTCACTGTTCCCCTATCTTCATTGACAGATCTATCTATTCATTGAATAGATATAAGTGGTTGAGTATTCCACAAACACTTGTAATTTTAGTGTATTCATCCAGGAGATTCAGCATAGCAGTGTGATAAGGCTGGTTCTTTGAACTAAACATAGTCCATCTGACAGGCTTCTACACAGTTTGTGTCTATTTGATTTTATTTACAGAACTCGTGTCAAACTAAGACTATGATAAAAAAAACTTACTCAAGACACAGCATAATAGGATCAAACCCAGAACCTCACGACTGAAAATTGCACTTTTTCACTAGCCAATCATCCTTCAATAAGCAAATGATAAAGAAATAGTAAATAGATGAGAAAGCCAGCTTTAACCCTTTGGCATTCAGATTTAACATTATTATCGAATGTAAGGCTGGTTCAAACATGAAATAGTAGAATACTGGGCCAAGTATGGCTGGTTTAAATGCTAAAGGGTTAATATAACAATTGAAAACAGATTCAATGGCTGGAAATTAATTCATAAAAATGAATAGTGACAATGAAGACATTTCTCACCTTTGAACTTCCTTTTCAACTTTGGAGACAACTTTAGCATCTTTTTCATAAACTATAAGTGAAAATATGAAAAATTATGGATAAAAATACTAAATAATTATAATCAATAAAAAAAATCTGAGCGTAGCCTTAATAAAGCAACTTAATAGCAAAGAACAATCAATACAACAATAAACATGAAAAACAGAGTTAATAACTATTTTCATGGCATTCAGTTTTGTAGGAGAGGAATGAAAAATAGAACTTGGTGAAATTAAACCAGAAATTAGAACATAATATTTTTGGACTACTGCTCCCTCAACTCTGACAATATTCCACTCTATATAAATTTTTTTGAGGCAGGACACTGCCAATTTTCTCAGGACAGAGATATCAATAATTTAGTGGAATTTAAAGTATTATACATACTTATTTTATCAGCTTCAAAAAAGTGAACTACAAACATCTATCCTAGTGAAATATGAACACAATCTAAGACAAAACAAAATACATTTATTTCCATCAACATGCAACTATCATACCAAATTGTTCAACTGAAGGAGAAGTGACATGAAAAAAAATTAAATAAAGAGCCATCACATATCACAATGTACAAAAAATAAAACTTACTGCTTTTCAATTTTTCAACTTTTTTCTGCAAATTATCCACTTCAACTTTATCAGGAGCTGCAGATTTTACTTTTTCTTTTTGTACCACAATCTGTTGAGTCAGTGTTATCTCTTGCTCTGATAACGCCTGAAAAGCAATAACACAGTCATTTTACGAAGAGGAGAAAATGTAATAAAGTACAGAATTTAATTTTGTTAGTCTGAGTCTACCTGAAATTTTTTGTTTGTAGTGCCTAACTCTCAACAATAAACTATTCATATCTAAATGAGAATATTAAAACAAAACTTGTTACCATGTTCATGGTAACACACAGCTTCACTAGATAAACATTTTACATTATTAAACACTTTTCAGTGTGAAGTTCTTTTCTCCAAATTTTTGGGAAATTTTACTCCACATCATAACTGACACATTTCTGTAACTTTTGCTTAAAAAAATGGATATCACCTTTACATTCATTAGTAGCGAATCTGAATTTGAAGGACTTGCAAAAGAAGAAGTGTAAGATTTAAATGTGAAATGCAACAAGTATGATCAAGTTCTTGAGGGAGAATCAGCTATATCAATTTCCAATGGTGATAACAGTGACTCCCACAACAACAGCTCTGACAATGATAAAAGTGATGAGTTTATACCAGTAAGAAATGGAGTGAAACTTTAAAATACATTTCTCTTCAAAATTTTACAGAACTGAATGGACCTAAATGCAGTCTTTCCAATATATTGAAGTTGTGTCAGTATTTCCATATACAAGACACTAGCAGTACTGCAGTAAATTGAGATAAATATTTAAAATAAAATTCTTCCTGACAAAGAACAAATGCTATGGTCGACCAGAAAAAAAAAGGTTGTCTATTAATCAAAATACGGTGGATTAAAAAAGGCTGAATGCATTTTCAACAACATATGCCAGAAAAAACTCACAAAATGGATAATCAAAGTCTGGAACACTTTTAAGTGAGTACTGGATATTGCAGTGATTTTAATTTTTTTATGTGGAAGAAAGATAATAGTGTAAGTCAACATGGCCTAGAGTACAACATGGTCTGGGTGTTAAAAGTTTTTTGTTATGTATGTTATATCAGAAAAATAATGTACGATTATAAATGGGTTTTATTGAACCCGCAAAAAATGTTTTCTTTTGTCAAATAGATCTATAGAGAATAAATGTCATTAATAGACATTGATATTCTTAGGGAGTTTATTACATGAATGGTAGAAAATATGCCACCTTTGTAAAAAGATTTTTAAGGTTTATTATTATAAACTTTTGTTCAAAAATTGTTTCCATTACAAATTTTTAAATGTTCTTGGAAATAAATTTCATAATAAAACTCTAAGAAAGAGAGCCTGCCTTATGTCGACCCAATAGAGGGACCAGCTATCCGAGTTGATAGTACCAGGGTAGATAAAGCAATTAAGAGTATGAAGACCGGGAAAGCCCCCGGCCCATCAGGAATCACTGCAGAGATGCTCAAAATATCTGGCAGTGTTGGCTATAGCCTAGTCACCCGTATTACGAACCAGGTGATACACGAAGGAGTCATACCCTATGACTGGTGTAGCAGCATCATAGTCAACTGCTACAAAGGTAAAGGGGACGCTTTAGATACAAATAATTACAGAGGCATCAAGCTGTTAGATCAGGTTATGAAAGTTACAGAGAGGGTCATAG
>NC_068985.1:33818523-33823763 GCF_001194135.2 Octopus bimaculoides
GGCACATAAAAGACACCATTTCGAGCGTGGCCGTTTTCGTGCGGGTGACACGTAAAAGCACCCACTACACTCTCTGAGTGGTTGGCGTTAGGAAGGGCATCCAGCTGTAGAAACTCTGCCAAATCAGACTGGAGCCTGGTGTTGCCATCCGGTTTCACCAGTCCTCAGTCAAATCGTCCAACCCATGCTAGCATGGAAAGCGGACGTTAAACGATGATGATGATGATGATGATTAATAAATAAATTTTACAAATTTTATTTGTAGTAAATGTTTTCAATTCTTTTTTTTCAACAGTAACCTGTCTCTATTATTAACCATTTATTACAAAACTAAAATACTTTTTTCACTAGTAATGTCTAGGAGGCTATAGAAAAATGAAAGATTCCAAAAGGAGCCATAAGCCCCCAAAAAAGGGAGGGAACCAGTAATATAGGACATCAGCCAACAGCATCCATGCACAGGGACTGAACTCCTATGTGGTTAAAAAGTGAACTTCTTAACCACATAGCCATGTCTACACCTATTTTAAAATATTTTTATAACCATTTAGCTTCTATTCTCCAGCTACCAGGTTACTATTTCCTTTTTCCATGCTAATATAGGTAAGATGTTATGATTGTTTTTTTAATAAATATTTCCATATTGTCAAAACATGACTTCACCGTAAAGATCAATTAGATCTTACTATGAACTACAACAGACCATATTGATAATATTAATAATATTAAATTAGATCTCAAAGATAGATATTGATTCCAAAATTTCTCAATTTCATTTCCCACCTGAAGGTATTTCAAGTGCTTCTAAGAACAAGAGAATCAGATTTTATTCGCACATGCCTGAAAAGTATAGGTCATCTACTCCCTAAATTATAACAAACTACATCCCACACAAGATGAATTACTAAATGAGATCACTTACTTTAACTTCCATACTGTATTTTTGTAGACAAATATTATTAAGTTTCAGAGAATCTTCCAGTTCCAGTATGTAACTTTCAAGCTTGCTTTTCTTTTGTCGATAATTAGCAGTTTCTTCAGTTACCTGAAAACATTTCCAAAATGACATAAGAAATTAAAACAAAAGTTGTATTTGATGAAGCATTACTGGCAACTAGAGAATAAACATATCAGTGCTAATCTAACAATGCAGAACACAGAAATGTTAGTTTGTTGAATTTTAAAAACTGTTTTACATCCATTTACTTGTAATCATCATCATCATCAAACATCTGTGTTCCATGCAGTCAAAAGTTGGACAGTTTGACAGGATGTGACAAACCACAGCAGGACTGCACCGAGCTCAAATGTCAGCTTTGGTATGGTTCCATGTTTGGATGCCCTTCCTAACACCAGCCACTGTAGAGTGTGTACCTGGTTCTTTTTTCATGATACTAGCACTAGTGAGGCCACCAAGAAACTTGCAAGACAAGAAAAGAAAAAGGCACCTCAGCTGATTAGGACTGTATTTGAGAGAAGGGGAGGTGGCTTTATGCCAGGCTAAACTATGAAAGAGGGAGAAGCATAGGAGTCTTGCTATAGAAGAAATACGTGGCTACCCCACACTATATATAAGGGTTGGTGAAAATAGCTGGAAAGAAAATAAAGATGGTGGTGACATGGTAGCCAGAACACACTCGCAAATTATGAGAGAGTAAAAGAGAGATACAAACACTGGATCAGGGGGGGGGGGATAATCTTAGAAAAGTGTGTGCAAGGAGATAGGTGTGGGGATAGGGGTGAATGTAGTCATCATCATCATCGTTTAACGTCCGTTTTCCATGCTAGCATGGGTTGGACGATTTGACTGAGGACTGTTGAAACCGGATGGCAACACCAGGCTCCAGTCTGATTTGGCAGAGTTTCTACAGCTGGATGCCCTTCCTAACGCCAACCACTCAGAGTGTAGTGGGTGCTTTTACGTGTCACCCGCACGAAAACGGCCACGCTCGAAATGGTGTCTTTTATGTGCCACCCGCACAAGCCAGTCCAGGGGCACTGGCAACGATCTCGCTCGAAAATCCTACAGGAGCCAGTCAGGCGGTACTGGCAACGGCCACGCTCAAAATGGTGCATCTCATGTGCCACCCGCACAAGAACCAGTCCAGGGGCACTGGCAACGATCTTACTTGGCTTGCCGGGTCTTCTCACGCACAGCACATTTCCAAGAAAAAGAGTGGGAGTGTAGTTGATGGTAAATATCCGTAGAGAGAGGGGAAAATGAGACAGAAGTGACTCAGGAAGGAGGATGTGACAAGTGACAGCACAGGAAAGGAGGAGTGCAGCAGTATTAAACCTGTAGGTAGATCAGACTGCAGAGAAGTAATGTTCAGGGTGTCCAGAGTGGGAGGGGGAAGATGTGCAGTAACAGAGAGGACGGTCAGAGGTAAATAAGGATGGTTATAATGAGTAGGGAATGAAGGTAGGGACCTCACTTTTATTGTGATGGATGAGTCTTCTCAAGCGCAGCTAATAGCTAATCATCTTAGTCTTTTGTCCTCTACTCCATGAGGTTCAATATCTTCTGATCTGCCTTTACTATTTTGTCCCATGTCTTCTTGGAACCCCCCCCCCTTCTACAAGTTCCATCTACTTAAAGTAATTAGCACTTTTTTTTATACAGCTGTCCTCATTCATGCACATCACATAACCACACCATCAGTCTTCTCTATTGCATGCTACATTTGATTCCTGTTACACCTAATTTTTATCTCAATGTTTGCGCTTTGTCATGCAAGCACACTGACATTGCGCATCCAGGGGAGTATACTAGCTTCATCCTTTTCATGTCCTCTGAATTCAGGGCCTATATCTCACTATCATGTAGCATTACTGTACATACACAAGCATCATTCAATCTATCTTTCAGTCTGAGAGAAGGATATTTTGTTGCCAGCAGGGGCAATAGCTCTCTGAACTTTCTCATCCTATTCTTATTCTAACTGCTACACTTTTAGAGTATCCTCTCCCACTGCTATTTAGGTCACCTAAGTGACAGAAACTATTTACTACCTCCTGAGCATTCAAAAAAATCTATTTCCCATGTGTCCTTTGTATTTATTGCTTCTGCACATCTACACACAAAGACTACTTTCTCTATTAGCCTTTGTGATTCCATTGTACCTTGTGTGTTCTACAGCCTGCACCAAGCACATCATATGGAATTCCTAGCTAAATCTTTCCTACATATCAAGCAGGGTCATTTACCTGATGGGAATAGAGGCTTGTGTTTTCCTGCTCACTGGAACTTTTATACTTTAACTCATAAGAAATTTACATATTGTAGCAGAACTTTTTATTCACAATTGAATACTTTACTTTTTACTCTGGAGTGCCTACTATTTCTGAGATAAATACTTAAGTTTCATTAAGTTTCTATGCTGCAGAGAGAAAATTTTTGCAGACCAATCCATTCCACTATTAGTTTGCTTGGAGTGTTTTTCTTTTTTTTTTTTCTTTTAAATAATTATTTTCAAAAATACTAAAACAAATTCCATGTTTATTTTTACTGCTTTTAACCAAATGAATATTTACCTTTAGTAAAGCTTTTTCTGCTTTCTCTAATTCCTTAGGGTCGATTTCTTCAATAACAGAAGATCCCATCCGACCTTTTAAAACAGTGTTGCCTCCACCACTTATGGTACCTGAAATCATAAATACAATTTATAACCATATTGTAATGTGACAAAAAAATGAGCTTATGATCAAAGCTAAATTTGAACATTGCAAAATGATGAAAGATTCCAGAAGGCCAAGTTCAAGTCAAATCATTATGCCTCAATAACCCAAAGGTATACAGAATATTCAGTTTATACAAATAAAAGGCACCATTGAAAAAGAGCCAGTGTTATATTAGAAACTGGATATGATTAAAGTTGTTCATGAAGTTTCCAGAAATAAATTTTATCCTTTAAAGATGAGATCCAATAATAAACTGAATGAAAAATTTTCAGAAGACTCCAGTCAATACCAGTTTCATGAACAGCAAGAAAATTTTAAAAAGAAAAATGAATTTTTGCAATCTAATTCTAAAACAAAACTTTTTAAAAAAACTTTCCATTTCAAGTACAGAAGTTTACATAAAAAAAAGTTGATGCAAAGGAAAAATAAGTTTTCACACAAGAGGGAAAACCATGCAGAAAATTAAAAAAGAAAAAAAAAAGATAAGAAACATTAAATCAAGGAAGAACAGAGAGAAATAAAAGGTAAAAGAAAGGAGTAGTGATTGAGTGAGTAGTGATTGAGTGAGTAGTTTAGTGAGAAAAAAATGTAGGCAATTTTTGTAAAACTATGTGAACAAAACAATAGTAAATATTTTTATGCACGATATGGTCTAGATTACATCAGATTTAAAAAAGCAAAAACTAATGCTTCATTCTGGCTTAATCTAGATAAAAGGTTAACTTCACTGTGAGCAACAGAAATGGGACAATTATTTGTGACTGGTTCTGTTGCAGTGGATGAAAAATACAAAAAATGATTTAACTTAATTATATCCAGAGATATTTTAGTTTCACATACTGACCTGATATATCAATAAGTGCTCCTTGTAAAGTAACAACTTTGTAGCGAGTTTTGCCATAGGCAATGCGGGTAGCCTGGTCAAGATCCTTTGCAACAAGTGTATCACGTAGGGCAAAGTAAAATGCTGGTGCAATAGTAGAATCTTTTATTTTGACAAGATCAAAAAGACGAGGAACAGATTCAGGTCTGAAGGTGAAATGAAGAAATTTTACAATAGTATGGAAATCCATATTCTACAGATATAACAAAATTAGCACAATTTGTGTGACCATTTCCAGAAATTACAAATAATTTATCAGTTCATAAACAATGTAGATTTTATATTCAGGCTTGGAAGGACTGGAAGAACGGTGGTAGCAGGGAATTGTACCAATGTGCCAGAAGGGACGCTAGGCGACAGGTTTATTTAGCCAGAGGGGAAGCAGATAAGAAAAGATTTGCCAATGTTCTGCGCATTGAGGACCAAAGACTCGAGGTATTTCGTGTTGCAAGACAGTGTAGGAGAGAGAATAGTGATGTCGTAGGAGAGAAATGTGTTCGCATGGATGATGGTACGCTTGCACTAAATGAGGATGCAAAGAAAGAGGTCTGGAGATGCCACTACGATAGATTGCTTAATAAAGAGAATGAATGGGAGGAAGAGAGCCTGCCGTATGTCAACCCAATAGAGGGACCAGCTATCCGAGTTGATAGTACCAGGGTAGATAAAGCAATTA
>NC_068985.1:33825502-33834909 GCF_001194135.2 Octopus bimaculoides
TGGCCGTTGCCAGTACCGCCTGACTGGCTTCCGTAGGATTTTCGAGCGAGATCGTTGCCAGTGCCCCTGGACTGGCTTGTGCAGGTGGCACATAAAAGACACCATTTCGAGCGTGGCCGTTGCCAGTATCGCCTGACTGGCCTTCGTGTAGGTGACACGTAAAAGCACCTACTACACTGAGTGGTTGGCGTTAGGAAGGGTATCCAGCTGTAGAAACTCTGCCAAATTTAGATTGGAGCCTGGTGTTGCCATCCGGTTTCACCAGTCCTCAGTCAAATCGTCCAACCCATGGTAGCATGGAAAGCGGACGTTAAACAATGATGATGATGATGATGATGATGAAAATCAAAGAAAATATATAAACAATGTTAATCAATAACATTGTTTTTAATCAATAATATTGCGCACCATATCTTTTACATAAAAAATTATTCCTACTTCTAATATTAACTACTATATTTATTGGTATTTTCTATTTAAATATTATTTTACTCTATGTATTATATATCTCAGTGTATAATATGCCCTAGAGTTCAATGCCTGAATGCAGTCTCTAAACACACCCTGTAAACTGCTACTGTGTGTTAGAGCTCATTACACAATAAGTGAATGGTTATTTCCAGAGCAAGTATAACTGTAATAACCCATAGATAATTTCAGTTGAACTTTCAGCTTGAACAGCTGTCATCCATTGGAATCAGTCAGCACATGCACAACCACTTCTATATGCTAAGCATATACTAGCACTTAAAACACCTTGCCATACAGAAAAAAAAATGTTTTCAATGTCCTTCACATCACAGTAAATGCTAATAACCTGAGATCAGTCTCCTGTCTACCATCTGGGTGGAGGCATACAAAGTAACTTGAGTGTTTTATTTTTTTGATACTGGCTCTGATTCATTTAACCCCTTCCCCGGCGACTTCTTTTGGAGAAAACCTTTCATTTTCAGACAAATATATATTTTTTTAATCAGACAGGCTTGCACTCTCATCTGATGTATTCAAGCCTCTAATAGAAGATTCATACGTTTTGTCATATTCTAAGCTCAACATCTGGGTGTAATTTGTAAAAAAGAGAAACACAAAAACCGAGAAATGCCGAGAATTGACATATAAACTCGTCTGTGGCTGTTTTTGAAATTATGTTTTGGATGAGTTTACTCGTCGCACTCAGAAAAAGAGAAATTGGTGAAGACAAGTTGACTCATCTTTGCTGGGTAAAGAGCTAATGTATTTATATTTGAATTAAAACCTTCCATTGTAAATATTTGTAGGAACCTTTTGTTAACTTATGTTTCAACAACATAATAATGAAAACGTTATTTTACTAAATGCCTCCAAATTCTTGAATATTTTGAAAATAAATTCTTTACTAATTTGGTCACAAAACAAAAAAAATTGAAGCGTAAATGAAATATGTTAGTTTGCAATGCTGAGAGAAAATAACTAATTTCAGAAAGTACCATTTAGTCTTTGATGAACAATCACTCAAAACACTACACATTCGCTCACCTCGTGGCAAGCTAACATATGACATTTTTTGCTTGCAGACAATCAGGTTTCTTGAATTCTAGGGATTAAATATTTTCTTAGAACAAACATACAACATATATGTAGTGCTACCATTTTTTTAGAAGAAACTATAGAAATCCTATTTATATAGAGATTTTAACATTTTCCTAAAACTTTATCAATTAAAAATTGATCTTAACATTTCTTCCTTGAAAACCTTTCATAGTTACTATGAATACTTTCACATTACTGACTTCATTAAAAATATTAAATTTTATTTAGTAATAAGTATTCTCTTTTTCCCAGTTTATACAGAAGGTAACATAGATTATAATACAAGATAGACAAAAATCAATATAATTGCCTCTGAAAATTAATTTAGAATCCTTTTTTTTAATACAAACTTAGGTTTACGAAAATTTTTAAATCATTTACTATGTATTTTTCCATGAATATTTAGCATTCATCCACACAATATTCATGTAAGACAAGCAAGAAGAATATCTGAATCTTTCAACTGTGTTTGTTTTGAAACTAGAAACCATTTTAATTAATTATTTAGCTTTGCATTAGACAACAATATCATAGAGCTATTACATTTTTGTTACAAAACTATTCCTATTTTTAATTTTAATACTACATTTATATATATTTTCTATTCAAATGTGTTTATCCAAATGTTTTCCCACCCAATAGAAAACCATCTTATACTCCAGGTGTGAAATGTTGGGAAAATGTATTATATATTTTTAAAATGTTTTGTAATATAAAGCAACTATATATCAACAAAGCTTACGTTGTTATTTTTCTATTGCAGTAGCTTTTCCATTTATCCATTTTTTCAAGACAAATGAATGTAGTAGAACCAGCGTTGTTAGCCTTGAGGAACTCAATGCAGCGGCGAGCTGTATCAATGGTGTCAACTAAAATATTGTCAAGAGCACCACAAGCAGTTGAAATGGCACAATCAAATTTGCTATCAATTGCACCTAGATCACCCTGTTAAATATATATATATATAAAAAAAAATTGTTGGAATTAATTATTAAACAAACATCAGAAAAGATAAGAAAAAAAAAACAATGTAAAAATCAACAAAAACAACCAAGATAGTCATTGAAGAGGAACTGAAATGCTGTAAAATCAGAAGTCATGGGGTGCCAAGATTTAAGTCAGCATTTATCCAATCACCAATAAAAAAAAGTCCTATTGTAAATATGTTGAAGCAACTTCTTTTCACATCTGAATACAGGCAGATATATTGATAACAGTAATATCATCAACATTTTAGCATCCACTTTTCCATGCGTGCATGGGTTACACTGAGTTTATCAAGACAGATTCTCTTCAGCCAGATGACCTTCCCGTTGTCAACACATACCAAGGTAATATTGCCAGACATGTTTTCACAGAATATTGGAAATGAATGAGTCATTGACAACAATCATGTAAATGTTAAGACAAAGAGACAAATACACACATATACAAAAGGCATCTTTCAGTTTCCATCTAGCAAATCTACTAAAAAATTTTTAGTCAGCCTGAGGCTATAATTGAAGACACTTGTTCAAGATGCCATGCAGTGGGACCAAATCTGAAACAATGTGGTTGGGAAACAAACTTCTTAACCACACAGACACCTTCACCCATATAGAGCCATGCATGTGCTGATAATAATACAATGAAAATTATTAAGGCCTAAGAAGAATGAAGAATAACATCTCAGTTTGTTTTTTTTTAATGGTATACCAAATTCTTAATTATATTGATTATTATCCTGTTATGTGAAGTGAGGCTTGAAATTACCTATAAACTGTGAAACCACAAACCAAAATATTCATTTATCATTCTCAGAAAATCGAAGAATATTTATGTTTATTTATTAAAACTTAATCACCTTATCCCAAGCAACAGCTGCCAACTTTGGAAAATAAAAGTTTAATATATACAATCATATAAAAGTTGATGCATGCTATTTTAAAGTAGCAGTTAATGAAGTGATAATTTAAAGCTTCACACACATAATTTGCAAGTGTGTGTGCATGAAATGTCTCATTTTTAAATATAGTGGAAACATTAAATTAAAAACTGAACAGTAACAGACATTCAACAGCAGAAATATTAAATAACTCAAAAACATGCTTACCAATCTGCCTAAAATTCCAGGAAGTTTCCCTCTTCGCTTCTGTTCCATTAAAGTAGACAAAACCCTCCCTTTGCTCTTGGCTGATTGCATGGACCTCTTCATTTCTTCAATTTTCAAACGAGCATTTCTTAACTTCAAACACAAAAAGGTAAGATGTCATTAAACATTTCAAAACATATCATCATCACTGAACGTCCATTGTCTAAGCTAGTATGAGCTGGACAGTTTGACCAGGGTTGGCAACCTGGAAGGCTGCACCAGATTCCAGTCTGATATGACACGATTTCTACAGCTGGATGCCCTTCCTAACAGCAACCACTTCAAGAGTGTAATGGATGCTTTTATATACCACCAGCATGGGTGTTATTTGTGTGATACTAGTATCTGCCACAACTGCGATTTTACTCAGCTTGATAGGTCTTCTTCTCAAGCATGTCATAATGCCAAAGGTCTTTGGTCATTGCCTCTGTGAGGCCCAACACTTGAAAGGAGCTTTTCACATGCCACCAGCACCAGCCACTTTGCCTCTATGAGGCCCAATGTGTGAAAGGTGCTTTTTACGTGTCACCAGTACAGAGATGATAGATACTAATATTCATTTTATTATAGTTGTTATATTTTAAGAAATAATAACACACCAATTTCTTTTATATATCTAGTATGCTATGTAACACCTTTCTATTAATAAAGTATGAATAAATGAAAGAGAGATGGGTAGAAGAATGCTCTGATCTGCTGGAAATGTTTGAAACCAATGAAAACGTTTTTGTGAGTTTTTTGTTTGATCTTGTTTTTCCTAGTCTCGTGCAGTGGGTAAAAGTGACCAGAGCTTTATGATCTGGAAACGAAGTCTCAATTCATGAAACGAAGTCACACCTCTTCTCCAAGATTGGCACATCATCATGGTAACTATATTTTGGGATAACTAGGACATGATTTACTAGAATGTCGCTGTACCATAAACGAGCAGTACATTGAGACACTCAAAAAGCAATTAAAGAAACCATTAGGAGGAAGAGACCAAACAAAAATCTGAACCCAATCCACATGCATCATGACAACGCATGACCACACACACACATCTTTGACAACAAAAAAAAAAATAGCAATCAGCCAAACGGGCATTGATCCAATGGACAGACTTCAAGGACAATTTGATGACACAGGTGAAAGTTGCTGTGAAATAGGCACAACAGTGCACACCTGAATTTTTTCCAAGAGAATTTGAAAGCCATGATCAAGAATGGCACAAATGCATCACTTGTGATGGAGATTAGGCTAAATAATACCATTGTTTTGAGGAAGAGTTACTTTACCAGCTCGTGCAGTTTGAACAAACTTTCTCAGTTAATAGACAAGTTATGCCCACCTTTGCATTATTTTCAGTACAACTGTATGTTTGTGTGCGTGTGTTTAAACCTTTAATTTAACAACTGTAAAGTTGCCTGGTTTCCCTACACGATTGACAGATTTACAAAAACTAACAATACCTTTAGAACATTGATATATTTGTATATTTAATTTCTTTAAAAAGAACAATATCTTAAAAAGCTTTCCTTGAAAACATTTTATAATGTTATGAAAGCCATTAGATTAAAAACTGAAAACTCCAACAAGTAAAACTAGTATTTAATGTATAATTTCATAAAACAAATAACTTATCCTTTATATTACATAATTATATGCATGTTAACAGTATAAGATATGAATCTTCTGTCAAATTTCAATTTCCTTTTGTCTAATCTCAAAAAGCTATTGATTACTGTGTAGTAATGCAGCTAACTCCCTAAAGGATTACTGTTTTTACAGACTTGCTCTCATGTTCATTTTACAAAGGTTTGATTTTTATTCAAAACCTGTTTATAGATTAGAGTGAAGTATAATAAAAATTATTTTCTCCTTCACTAAATTTTACCTGTTCTGAAGAATTCTTTTCTGATTCTGTAGCTTGTTCCAATTCTTTTTTGCTTTTTTCAAGATTTTTCTGAATAGTGGGAAGTTTTTGTTCCATATCTTTAATTTGACTAAAAAACATGAAAATTAAAAATTAGAAATACCAAATACATCAATTTCCTTTTCACAATGCAACTTTTTATAATGCAACATTATATTTCAATGTTTCATAAGTTTTATTATATTCTTCAAACAATATTTTAGAAATTTAATGAAACTATTCCAGATCAGTCTAAAAACAAAGGATATGTTTTTCTGAAACAACTAAAGTTAGTATGCAATAGTTATCAATACAACAACACATACATTAACTCATTTATAGAGAAAGGAAGGAATTTTTTAATACACAAATATGTTAAATTTGCTGTTATCCTCCTTAAGTTAATAAAACAAAATTTTTAAAGAGGTATCTACAAAGAAAAGCAAAATACAATAAAACAAGCTTATTCAAAATATCCTGTTCACCTATTATCACCAAATGAACTTCTGTTATCAACCTCCCAGTGTTCACTTACTCCTCATTGTTCAGCAACATCAATTTTTGTCAATATATTAATAGAACAAATAACCCAGCATTAAAAGAAAATAAGTGAATATTTTTCAATATGGTATTAAAGCAGAGAACTTAGAAGAGTACATAATTAACATTTAACATCCTCTTTACATACTGGTATGGGCTGAACAGATCATCACAGTCCAGTTCAGTTCTCATTCAAGGTTACTACTCTCATAGAATTGGCCATGGGCCACATCTAGCTTGTGTTTTCTTTTGACATGATACCTACAGTTGGATGCTATTCCTAGCACCAACCACCTGACAAACCTAAAAAGTTATCTTGACCTTACAATGTCTATACTCATTTCCCAACCACTTTACAGATGGCAATAGAGGCATTTTATCATAGTCCCAGCCCTAGTGAAGTTGCTTTGTACCCTGCAAGACAAAAGGACATCTTCACTGCACTACGTTGAGTCCATTCACTCAAGGACAGGTGATCAATAATTAGGATAGCAGACAACTGCAAAAGACGGACTACAGTAAGAGAGGAAACAGATTATGAGAGGAAAAGATTGAGTGGAGTGATAGTCAAGAAGAAAAAATGGAAGCATGCTAGGTGAGTAAAGAGACACAACAGAAAAAGATGATGATGACTATTAGATAGATTTTTAAAATCTACTAAATTGTTAATATTACACTTGAATGACTGTTAATTGTCTTTAGATTTGTCCAAAGAAGATTTTATAAAAATTGATATTAACCTCTGGCGATCTTTTAGAGTGCTTGTGGCCTTACTCAAGTTCCTTTGCAGTTCATTTAATTTTGATTGCTCATTTTGTTCGTTGCTAAGATAGATATCCAACTCTGATTGGGCAACATTATACTATTAAAAAACAAATTGGAAAATATACTTAGATGATTAATATAACTTTTGAATTTTGATATTCAGTGGCTAATCATGGAAAATTTAAACTTCAATTCAATAAATTAAATATAATAAAACTAAAGATTATTGTTGGATGTTGTTGAAGTTTTGGACAAGAAGGAAATAAAAAATTCATTGCTTATTTATAGAATTAATTCAAAAATGAAGAGAATGCAGCATTTCATTTTATGGAATATCATTTCAAAGAATAAATATATCTTGATTGACAAAAATAAGTAAATTTATTTAACTAGTATTTTGTAGAAGGGTTCTATGCACCAACAAGGAATGAATTTACATATTCTACCTGTGACTTGCTCTCACTGACTGACTTTTGCATTCCTAACAATTGTTCTTCTTGCTTGTCTTTCTCTTCTTGCAGATCCTAAATTCAGAGTTATTTAAAGATTAGAATGAAAATATGAATAAACAAAGCAAAATAAGTGAAAACATTTAAAATAAATCACAGAAATGTACTTTTGATAGTGCTGAAATACATAGGAAACCACTGCAACTATTTAACTTTATGAAATTATTAGAGAATCATAACTGGTTGTAAGGTTGACAGAAGTAGATAAGAAAAAATACTTCCTATCAAAACAAAAGTATATTGTAATCAAATGGAAAATATAAATTCTGTTAATAAGTGATATTTTCCACTAAAACTCAAAAAATGTTCACCTTGGTTTCAGTTTTCAAACTTTTCATCACTTCTTGAACTTTTTTAACCTCTTCTTTCTTTTTCGCTTCAAGAGTTTCCAATTTCTTATTTAGATCAACCAAAACTTTTTCAGCCTCTTCTGGAATTGATTTGAACTCTCCAATCTAAAAATATTTTTTTAAATATAACCAAAAAACATTTTCAAAAAATTTAGATAGTAAAAAAATTTACTGATTTTGTTATTACGAGATAAACTTTTAAATTTATTTCATAAAGAAAAGTTTTGATAAGGAATTCTGTGTGCTTGTAAGCCAGGCCAGTTGATTAGCCAGAATCCTATGCTAACTCCCATAACAACACACAGATAAAAGAAATTTTCCTAAAGTAGAATAACTTTTCATTAGAAATATTCAGATGACAAAACTCATTCACAAATAGACAAGTAGTTAACTAAAATAGATAGGCAAACTATCCTGCCAATAACTATGGAAAAATAAATAAGAGAATTTCAGGTTATAAAACATATTTGAAATAAATAGTGTATTATTTTTAACCCTTTAACGTTTAGACTGACCAAAAGCGGCCGAAAATTGTAGCCCTTTATTTGTTTGAACTGACCAAATCTGGCTGTATCTGATTCCTCTACAAAAATCACTAAAAAATAAAGATATCACATTATTGAAGTCTCATAGTTTTGAGATAAAGCAAGATAAAGCCTTTCCCACCTTTATTCAAGTAAAAATATAGTGAAATTTTTGAGACGTCTTGGTTTTTTCAACGTTTGAAGACAAGTGTATATCTTAGTTTCTAATGATATGGCATCAGAAGTAACAATTCCAACTTCAAAGGTTTTACTCTTGATGATGTACAAAATATAAACGGAAACAACAGTGATTTGCCTTCGGACAAATCATATTGACATTTATGAATCTTCATCAGAAGAAGATTTTGATAATGAAAATGATGAAAATGATCTTGCAAACATTCCGGGAACATGGTTGAAGATTATTACATCAACCACAATTCCCGATTGCACAGAAAATACTGATCCACAATACAGTCTGCCTCATAATGCTCAACCATTGAGCTATTTGTTTTTATTTTTACCGAAAAGTTGTTTTTGAAACTGTTGTGGAGGAAACAAATATGCTCAAAGCATAATTTCTATTCATGGAAAACCTGATCCACTATAACAGCCAACTGATACTGCGAGCTTTCTTTACTATAAACATTATGGTAGATATCAAGCAGCTTACTCAACTGAGGAACTACTGGAATCCTGATATAAGGTATGGTGATCCATATATCTCCAGTATTATGTCTAACAATAGTTAATTCATATATGAGCGTGGCCGTTGCCAGTACCGCCTGACTGGCTCCCGTAGGATTTTCGAGCGAGATCGTTGCCAGTGCCCCTGGACTGGCTTGTGCGGGTGGCACATAAAAGACACCATTTCGAGCGTGGCCGTTTTCGTGCGGGTGACACGTAAAAGCACCCACTACACTCTGAGTGGTTGGCGTTAGGAAGGGCATCCAGCTGTAGAAACTCTGCCAAATTAGACTGGAGCCTGGTGTTGCCATCCGGTTTCACCAGTCCTCAGTCAAATCGTCCAACCCATGCTAGCATGGAAAGCGGACGATGATGATGATGATGATGATGATGATTGTTAATGTAAAAAGCCACAAGGTACGTCCACCACCAGAGGAC
>NC_068985.1:33835075-33855535 GCF_001194135.2 Octopus bimaculoides
CACCGCATCTCAGTTACACAAGGGCTCTTCTTCCTGAAAGCACAGACTGGGAGAAAAGCAAAATTAACTGAGGTGGATGTCAGAGAAAATATTGACCTCCATAAAGTGGAAAAAATAAATGGAAGGGAGAAAGTTTGCAGATTGAGTTCATTGCATAAAAGAAAAACTGCAAAAGGATATCAGGTCGAACTCTCATATAGGTTCATTTTGCAAAGTGGCCTTGTGTAAAGGGTGCTTTAGACAGTTTCACGATAGAAATATGGCAGAACTATATTTTATTATTTGATAGTAATACTATCATATATTCCTTTCATTTTATTACAAATAATATGTGAAAGTGAGAAAGACATATTAATTTTCAGTATGTTACACACCTACATTAATTCAAAACCTGAATAATTCAAAATACTGTAAAAACCTATGTAATTTGCACACCTGTGTAATTTATGCAGGTGATTTTCAGGATAAAATCTGTTAAAAAAAGTTTCTACTCATGTAAAATTCACACCTAAAAGCTTTCAGAATTGCCGATATAGCCAGGAAAAAATGGTTTCCATTTTAGTTGTATTTAGTATAAACTTCACTTATTTATGATTAGGCTTTATTAAATTTTCATGAAATAAAAATAATTTCTGTTTAACAAGTATCACATTGAAAGCTATTAAATTACAAAGTGTTTGTGTTGTTTATGATAGACTTTATTTTACATTTCTTGCTCACAAGAGATTATGTCCCATCTTTAGCATACTGCTGTATGTCTTCTGAAATCACGATCACAGGAAAAGTTGCTGATAAGAACTACCAACAAAAACAAAGCTGATAAATACACACAGGTATTGAAAATTAAGTTTAATTACCAACAAACATCAGCTTGGATGACATTTTACTCAACCAACAGAAGCAGGTGACCAATCAAACTGATTATATAAACAGAATTCTTTTCTGCCTATTCTTGTCAGAACCTTTGATACAGAGTATCGAAATTTTAATCCCTTTCACACTTATAAAATGTCAAGCAAACTTTAAAATTTGTCATTACCGTTATTGTCAGTATGAGCAGAACTTATGAATCATTTACTGCGAAGGAGAAATTAAATATGTACTCTATTGCGATAGGTAGAAACTCCAAGCAATGTAAAATATGGCCCAGACTGTGTTTACCAGTATGAATGTCAAACTTCAAAAACTAGTTAACCATTTAATGGTTTTAGTAAATCTATACAGAAAAAGTAAGCATTATACCGTCCAGCATAAATAAAAGTCAACTTCATTATGCTTATTTAAGCCATTATTTTTTTCTGTTAAAACCTATTCTGACATCAAATGTGTCAACTTCCCGTACAAATTTTTACATTTTATACGTCTTCTTTTCAACAAAAAAAATTCTGGAAACGATCTACTCATGTAATTTATGCACCCACTAAAGTTTATTTTTATTTTTGCATAAAAAGTGTGTAAATTACATGGGTTTTTACAGTAATGTGAACAAATAAGCATTACATTTGATAGATTAATCCGAACACTAAAGGGTTAATGTAAGAAATGTACAAAAATACTTGCTTTTTTTAATTCTTGTGTAATACTTTTTTCAATTTTAGGGGCTTTGCTTTTTGTATGTTTCATATCTTCACGGCATTTCACATCCAAACTTTCCAATTTAGAGAATTGCTCTTTAAGCTCATCACTTTCCTTCACTAATGCCTCATACTCTCTAAACAGTAAACAAAACATTTTTAAAAAATGTGTTATGGTTGTAAATTTTTAAAATAAATTTACTGTCTAACAATTTACACATAATTGAAGTATTTCAGTAAAATGGCCTATGTAAAGTATATAACAAACTGTGAATTAAGTTTTAATATTTTTTAATAATTTTTACTTTGTATATCTTACTAAGTCTTTGACATAAGTTCCCTTTGTGAAAAGAAATTAAACATGGTTTTGCTCATAAATCTTCAATTGTATACACCTATGTCATAATTCTACTCAAGCAGAGTTGACAGTTTTTCAACATTACTTAAAGATGTTTTTAAAAAAATAAATAAAACTCCAAAATAAATGAAAAGCAAAATTTATAATTTCAATACATTTTGAATGTTTTTTTTTTTGTAAAACGTTTTTACTTCAATATAAATATAAAAAACACACAAAAACATTTTATTGGAAATATTTTTAAATCTCCATGTGGATGACCAATAAAATTAATTAGATTCCTAATTTAGTGGTTTCTGTTGACAAGAACCAAGACTATAATTTAAGAAAAGTGAAAAATGAGAAGATATGTTTTTTTGTTTTTTTGTTTTCTTGCTGGTATAAACAATGTTAAAAAAGGAAATAGTTTTCAACTGTGAAACAAAACTTGAGCTTGCAAGTTTAATATAAAAACTACCATATCAGAAATACAAATACATTCAACTTCCCATTTTCATTAAAAATTTCTAGTGATATGAATCTGTAAAGAATAGTAACAAAATTTTCAAACATAAGTCAGTAACAGTTCTTATTGTCAGCTGAAATTAGATTGTTACTAAAACTACCGCTTACTAAAAAAATAAAAATTTTTTTCTTTTATTCATTTACTCATTTCAATCATTTAAATGCAGCCATACTGGGCACTGCCTTGAAGAGTTTTTAACTGAACAAATTGACCCTAGGGCTTATTTCTTAAGCTTAGTACTTATTCTATCAGTCTCTTTTGCCAAACCACTAAGTTACAGGGATGTAAACACACCAACATCAATAGTCAATTGGTGATAGGAGACAAACACAGACACACATACATAAATATACAGTAGAACCTTGGTTTTCGAACAACCCTGATTACAAATAAATCATACTTTATCTCCTGTCTTTCTCATATTCATTTATTACAATAGTACCTCTTTTTACAAATGCCTCTGATCACAAATAAATCATGCTTTATATATATAAAGCACAATTTATTCATGATTAGAGTTGTTCGAAAACTGAGGTACTACTATATATATATATATATATATATATATATATATATATGTGTGTGTGTGTGTGTGTGTGTGTGTGTGTGTGTGTGACAGGCTCTCACCCAAGGTGTCATACAGTGGGACTGGGCCCAGAACCATGTAATTGAGAAGCAAGCTTTTTACCACACAACCACATCTGTGGCTTTTTATCTATATTAGAAAATAAAATTATTAAATAAAAGTAGTTTATTAGGATAAACAGACCACATCCCAATTTCTAAGCAATATCAGTAATATTTTTAAATACTTTCTTTAACACAAAATCTTACTTGTAAGTTTTATCATATTCTTTGCTGCAAGCTAATTTCTCTGCAGTAACAGTTTTCATTTTCTTAAATTCTTCATCAGCTTTTTCCTGTAACTCTTTCAAACTAGCAGTTGCCTTTGACTCATTGGTAGTGCAATCATTTCTTTTAAGAGAGAGAAAATAACAAATTAATATTAATACTAAGTAAAGAAAAGGACAAAAAAAAAAGAAGAAATGGATTTTAAGCAACCAGGAGAAAATATATATGATCGAATCTTTTTGAATGTAATGGAATAATGCAGTCTAAAGAAACATTGTGCCTTATAAATGAGTCAAATTCATTAGAGACCTTTACAAAATATGAAATTTTGAGAACTTAAAGTATAACATTACCTTTCTCTTTGACATGAGAAATTTTGAAATCAAATTTAATTTATATGATGGAAACTTCAAATATAACGTAAAGAGAAACTTACAGATATATCTGGTAAAGTTTATTATTCAAGTGAGTAATACTGTTCTCTGTACTCAAGAACTCTTCAGCTTCATTCTTAGCTCCCTCCAGGTTATCTTTCTCTTTCTCCACAGCCTTCACTCTGTTCAACTAAAAAAGAAATACTGTTTGACTCAAGATGAAAGGGAATGTTGAGGAAGAGAAGAACAAATTGCAAGAAAGAGGAGGGTAAGAAAACTAGCAAACCAAAAAGTTAATCAAATCGAAAAAAATTGAAAGGGAGAGAGGTATAAGAGAGTAAGAATATGCAAGAGAAGTTCAAGAGAGGAAAAGGAAAAAGGTGAAAGGGAAAAAAAGCAGTGAAGAGACAAGTTTTAGAGAGAAAGGCAGGTGATGAGGAAAAGGAGAGAAAGAATTGCAAGGAGAAAAGGGTGCAACAAAGAAAAAGAGAATGAGAAAAGCATGTAGCAGGAAAAAGAGAGAGAAAGAGATAGAGGAATATAACTAAAAGAAAAAAAAAAGAAAACAAATAGAACTGCAAAACAGAAAATTATGTCCATATAAGAACTGTTGTAGTTGTCTCACTAGGAATATTTGTTTTTGTAATTCCTCAATCTGACACAACCTAAACTCCATGTTATCAAAGTTAAGCTTTTTCTAAACATCAAACTACTTAAGATTTTTAATCTATTAATTTGAAGCTTCTGTTTTTGCACCTCTCCAGTACATTTCCTTTGCCCTCACTGCAGTTAACAATGATACTACAATGCAGATAGCATCTTCCTGCACTACGTGATTAACATAAACTAACATCTTAGTAACTATCAGTGAGGGATTGCTGCTATCACTTCATTTCCTTACTAATCATATTTAAGCAACTCTCAATGACATCCTTGTCTTACAACTTGACAAATATATATTGGTTTCAAATTTTGGCACAAGCTCAGCAGTTTTGAGAGATGGGGCAAGTTGATTACATCAACCCCAGTACTCAGCTGGTATTAATTTTATCAATTCCTGAAAGGATAAAAGGCAAAGTCAACCTCAGTAGAATTGGAACTCAGAAATTAAAGACATAAAATGCCACTAAGCACTTTGTTGATGTACTGACGATTCTGTTAGCTTGCTACCTTAAAAGTACCAAATATTGACAACTAAAGTATTGAAATAGTAAAGAAGAAAACAAAAACCTTTTCTCCACGAAGTTCATTCAAAGTTTCTACACGTTTTGACATTATTTCAATGGGTTCCTTGAATCGACTGCTTCCAATAATATCTTCCAAAAATTCAAGCATCCCTTCACTGTGTTCATTTTCAGCTTTGGGTTTCATCATGGCAATTTGCTCAACTTCTCCCTATATATATACAAAGAAAAACAAATGTAAGTTTTCATTTTTATTCCATCTAAAGAAAATCATTTCAGAACAAAATATATATGTGATATGTATACATTTGTGCAAGTGCGTTTGCGTTTCATATTAATTTTAGTAAAAATTTACACAACTGTAAACTGGTCTTAGTCAAGCTGTATTCAAACCAAAGATATTTCCTAATTTCAGTTTGTTGTAATAGTACCTACACCAAACCTCACAAAAACAAGTAAGTACACTAACTTCTAAAACATAACACAATATCAATAACTGAAATCAAATTCATAACAGTGAAAGCAAGACTAGTTCTTACATCAAGAAGTTCAGTGTCATATCCAAATTAGCTTTTAATTACTTCACACAAAAAAAATTGTTTTTCCAAATAGACATGGCTGTGTGTGAGGTTAAGAAGTTCGCTTTGCAACCACAAGGTTTTGGGTTCAGTCCCACTGTGTGACACCTGAGGAAAGTGTCTTTTACTATAGCCTCAGGCCAACCAATGACTTGTGAGTGAATTTGGCATATGGAAATCGCATGGAAGCCCACTGAATGTGTATATGTCTGTGCTTGACAATTGGTGTTGGTTTGTTTACATCCACTAACTTAGTGGTCCAGTAAAACAGACCAAGAGAATAAGTTCCAAACTTAAAAAATAAGTACTGCAGATGATTTGTTCAGCTAAAAACCCCTCGAGGTGGTCTTTCAGCATAATCACAATCCAATGACTGAAAAAAAAGGTACTGACATTCTACAGAAAGCCAAATTTATCCAAATCAGTGATTTTTGAACTGGTGAAATTGTCGAGATATTAATAAAAAAAAATATATGGAGATGTAGATGAGCAGAATATTCCACAATGCAGTATGGAAATTAAATCGAATCTAAATTTTGAAGGAATTAAAGATTACTTGAAATAACACTGTTTGAAAAACTCACATTTCACACAAAAAGATATAATGAAAATTATTAAAAAGTAGGAGGAATATAAGGGAACATGTTTCTGAAAATCTTACTTGTAAGATAAGAAACCGGTTATGGTCAAGATCAATGCCACTACCACGCAACAGGGCTGCAATTTCTTTATATGTCTTTCGCTTACCATCAACCATATAGTGTGAACTGTTGTCTCTAAATGCCACTCTTGAGACAACAAACTTGGAATCAGGGACTACTTCATAATCTTCATCACCAGGCTGCAAAAAAGCAAAAGACATTACATAATAAGAATTGGTCAAATGTTATTTTTCTTTTAATTGAACTCTGATATAATTAACATAGCGTTTGTTCAACCCCAGGTCAGTCCTGAAAGAGTAGACTTATGATCTAAGCTATCATCCCAATTTTCAATCAGGCATTGCATTTATATTCAAATTGTCTCTCCTTTTTCAAGATAGTACAGTGTAATTTGAAGAATGTTAGGCTAGTATTTTTAATAAATGATGTAACCATGTAAAGGCTCCTCTCATTGGCTCATTTAATATAACTGTTGACTGGTGTGGTACAAGACAAACCCTCAAGACTATTTAGCCCAATAATCACATTTATTAAACTTCACTTGCCATAAAACTCACAAGTAATAAATGTCACTCAGGAGATCTATGAAAAAAAAGATATAATGAAAATTATTAAAAAGTAGGAGGAATTTAAGAGAACATGTTTCTGAAAATCTTACTTGTAAGATAAGAAACCGATTATGGTCAAGATCAATGCCACTACCACACAACAGGGCTGCAATTTCTTTATATGTCTTTCGCTTACCATCAACCATATAGTGTGAACGGTTGTCTCTAAATAATAGGCTAGTATTTTTAGTAAGTGAAGTAACCATATAAAGGTTCCTCTCATTGGCTCATTTAATACAATTGTTGACTGGTGTGGCACAAGACAAATCGTCAAGACTATGAAATTTTTAACAGGAAAGGTCAAAGCCACAAAAGTAAAAATTCAATTTTTCACAAAAATAAATCATCCTAAAAAGAGCATGTTATAATGGAAATATAATTATCGACATGTTCCCATAGAACCCCATGTATAGCATGCAGACTGCCTAACAAAAAAAAAAAAAAGAAAAGAAAAAGCTTCAGTTTACTCAAGATTACAGTCAAAGACACTTGCCCAAGGTGTTACATTGTGGAATTGAACAGAACACATGATTGAGAAGCAAGCTTCTTAATCAAATAGTCATGCCTGCACCAATGTATATATTGAGATTTTGAATATATTTATTTTATCATCCAGATTCTTCTTTGTTACTCTTCTGTTCACTGGACCAACTGTTCTTTGGCATCACTGTAATATAAGGTTGTTGTCCCCATATTCTGTCAGTTTTACTATTCCTCTCTTTTTCCCACAATGTTATCTAGTTTCTGTCCAAAGCATTTGAGACACACCATTTCAAAAAATCACCTTTCATATAAACACAGGTATGGCTGTATGGTTAAGAAGTTTGCTTTACAACCATGTGTTCAACAGAGCACTTTGAATAAGAGTCTGACATAGTCCCAGGCCAACCATAGCTTTGTGAGAGAAATTAAAATAAAAATAAATATTTCCTCCTTGAGCCAGTCCAGGCTCATGAGGGCCAGTCTCCTGGTTTCAATGGCATATATATTCCCCATCTTGATGGGACACCAGACCGTCACAGGATTACTCCTTTTTGCCTGCTGAGTGGACTGGAGCAACGTGAAATGAAGTTTTTTGCTCAAGAACACAACGGATCGCCCAGTCCGGGAATCAAAACATTAGGGACCATAAATAACACAAGTTAATTGTTGCCAACCTTAAAATAAAATAAAATTATATGAAAAATTATTACACTTACTCCTGTATCGATGATTTTCTGGAAATGAACACTAACAGTACAGCTTCCAACATTTGGGTACTGTTGACTATTGTGGATTAAAACACTGATTTTCTTTGAACGGATCTTGTTGGCACGGTAACCAAAGACAAACAGCATTGAATCAATAACATTAGACTTGCCACTACCATTTGGACCAACAATGGAAGTAAAGCACTGATAAAAGAAGAAATAAGAAACTTACAGAAAAAAAAATAATATGTTGTCTATAAAAATAACATGACAGCTTAACTTGAAAGCAGGCATGAGCAACCTTTTTTTAAGAAGCAGGTCACATGAGTCGCTATTCATCAGGCAGGCTGCACTACTAAAATATAAGTTAATTTTTTCATTAGATGTGCCATTCAGAAAATCCTGCAGGCTGCAGTTTGCCCATGACTGCTTTTAAGCAATGAACAACTTTCATTTAAAATTAGGCTCAGCATACAACTGTCAAGAATAAAACACATTTTGAAGGGATGAAAAATACATGTAAACACAAATCTCAGCATTAAAATGTTTAAGCACTAAGTTGCTTATCAATTACATGATCAACTTGTTCCATTTAGTTGAGGTTACAGGATAGCTCCAAATATATTATCACTGATCTAATAAATATAGGTAATCAAATGATTCCTCTGCTGCAAACAAGCCAAGTACAATACTCGTTTTAAATCATATACAATATATAACAAATAATTATTTGTTGTATAAGGATTAGATAATAATGACTAGATTTCAGAGTTGTATGCAACCAAACAACTCATAAACCACTCAATTATGATCAAAATCTAATTCAATTATGTTAAATTTGCTTAAAATTTATAGACTGGTAATCTAAGGCTAGTTCCATGTACAAAATTTGAGAAAATCTTTACTTGAGTTATCAGAGTTATTGTAATAATTCTTTAAAGTCCTGCAGCTTATTTACCTAATCAAGGATTGTATTTTCACTAAAATCCAATGTATTCTCAGTCATTTTAATGTTTGATATCATACATCTCTAATAATTAGCTTGCATGAAGTAAAGATAATTACATAACAGTAACAATCTTCATCTGTAGAATACAATTGTATCTGAAATTGAATATGAATTACCTTGTGAAATGGTCCAATAATTTGTGTGTTAGCATAAGACTTGAAGAAATAATTTTCTATATGACTGATTATGAGTCTTGGTCCATCTTGTGAATAGGTAGCTACACTCTCAATTATTGGTGGAACTTCAACTGGGCCAAAATCTTAAGAAACAAATTTAAAATAGAATGTAAACCAATTTAAATGTATAAATTCACAAGTACAACAATTTAAAAATAAACTACAAATTTCTCCTGCATAAAAACAAATTTCTGTACACGGAAAACATTCTATAACTAATTTAATTAGTAATGTAACCAATTTAATACATAAACTAATAAGTTAATGATTTAAAATAAGGATTTTATTTTAAAGTAAATTTTCCAATCAATTATATTCTGGACTGTAACAAAAACGTCATTTAATAGTAGTATAAAACTTAATAAAATTATCAGATCAGTTCAATTTTAACTCAGTTTGTTTTCAATATTCAGAATTTACCTAATACACAGTTTCATATCTAAACCAAAAATATTGAACTTTTTCTTTTATTTGTTTCAGTCATGAAACTGCAGCCATGCTGGGGCACCACCTTGACCGATTTTTAGTTGAATGACTCAACCCCAGTACTTTTTATTAAAGCCTGGTACCTATTCTATTGGTCACTTATTCATAAAGATATTAATTTTATCACATGTATCAGTATACAATATAAGTAAATTTGTAGTTATTTACGTAGAAGAAAAGATTTACAATCATACAATAATACTTCTTTATAAAGTTACACCATTCTGCTTTCATATATTGGCCTTCCATGCCTCAGGAATTTAGCTTGGTTGAATTCATTTATTAAACTTTTGAACAAATTAAATATATTTAAATCAGAAGTTATATGTACAGATCTTTAGTTAGAAAAAATCTTTTTCCTAACTAAAACTCACACTATCATGCATAGTGTATTCCTGTTCAAAATTTAGACATAGATTAAAAGAAACTCAAATATTCAGTACAAATAGAACACCTTCCTTAAGAGAAACAACAATACTTGTGACAAGATTTAATGGGTATTTCATTTAAAGATCCATGTCTTGCTACCATGTAGCATTGCAGTTTATCCACAATCATAAGTCTGCCCTCCACTCTAAGAGTTAACAGTAGAATAGCTTTACAAGCTTTTTCTAACCTGTATTTACTGTCACTATGCTTTCAGAATATAACTTTCCCTCCACTGCTAATTAGGTCCCCCAAAGTAACAGAAGCCAGCAATTACTTCCAGGGAGCTGTCCAAGTATTTGAGAAGATCTATTTCATGTGTTTTTATTTTTATATGTGCTTTGTGCATCGCTTATATACAAAATCTATTTCTCTGTGCCTGTGATCTATCACTCTTTTGCCTCCATAGTTTACACTGGGCACAGTGGAATTTCTACCTTCACATTTTTTGTGCACAGGGCCGCTCCCTGATGACAGCACTTTAGTTTTCACTAAATTTTGAGAACTTTCAAGTCTAGGTTTTGCTTGCACACCTAGAATTTCCTGTCTTAATTCTACAACAGATTCACAATAAAAACTAGGTCATCAGCACATAGAAGTTACATGGACAGCTTGTCTCAAACTTCTTTCTAATAGCCTAGAAGATTATACTGAATGTTATATTTAATGTGTAAGTGAGGGGACCCTTACTTACACATTAAATTTCTTGCTCTCACCTTGCTGACTGCCCCTTTATACATTGCTTGCACATCCCACAAAAAACATTCAAGTTTCCTAAATAACCATTGCTTTCAGAGAATGGTACTCTGTCAAAGCCCTTCGCAAAGACAAGATATACTATGTACAGCAGTATACTCCTAGCTAAGGACTACTTCTGCAGTTGTCTCACTTAAAAGAAAGCATCAGTAGCACCCTGCCTGGCACAAACCTGAACTACATCTCATTTAGACTAATTCTGTTTCTAAATCTAATCTTTCAGTAACTTTCATAACTTATTCCATCAACTTGATGTCACTCAGTTTCTTCTAAGTGGCATTTTACTAGATATTTTTATATAGCCACATGAAGTAAAAAATTATATCATTTCTCAACAAGTATTTAAAATAGTCACTGGAACCAAAACCAATAGATCACCAGCTGATCATATTCAATTAAAACTGATATTCTTAATAATTCAAATAAAAAAACTGTAACCCAAAGTTTAAACCATCTGTTCTATTTCTTTTGAAATATTCCCATCTTTGTTTCAATTAATTTTGAAAATAATGAAGAATTTAGTAAAATAATTTGTCATTATTAAACTGTTTGGGGACATAAATTGGCATGAAATTTTGAGGGGAGGTTTTAATTCAGAACTCTTTAAAACAGGAAGTTTTTATCGTAGAATCAGGGATGGTCTCAGGTGGGTTGGTATCAGAAGGATTAATGAGAAACAAAAAGTTCATACCTTCTGGTCTGAAGATGTGTGTCACAGGAGTCATCAAAGGAACAGATTCAGCTCCATCTTGATTAACCATTTCATTCTCTTGATCAACTTCTTGCTCCTTTGAAGCAGAAGCAGCTGTAGGTTTTCTACGTTTTGATACCATTCTGAATCACAAATAAAAGAAAAGAAAATCTTCAAACAATCAAACATAACAAAAGTGTTATTGCTCACAACAATGTCGTCTCTTCAAAACTCATCTGTTCCAATCCAATGACAGAGTCTATGTGTCTGTTCAACTTCCATCTTGTTGTCAGTATGGAAGAAACTAATGAATCGATGAAACTCATTCTGAAAGGAGTTAATTACTCAGTTCATAAGTAGAATATTTGTGGTGATTTAAAGGTGATTTCGCTCCTCCTAGGACTGCACCTGGGATATACCAAAAATATGTGCTTCGTGTGTGTTTGGAACAACCGCGGCGACAGCAATCATTACACTGTAAAAGACTGGCCTAAAAGAGATGAGCGGTACAATGAGCATACAATGGTATACCCCTTCACATCAAACTCGGCCTCATGAAAATCTTTGTAAAAGCAATGACACATGATGGTTGTGGCTTCCAGTAACTAAAAGTAAAATTTGGTGCAAAGAAACGTGACACAAAACTAAAAGCAGGCATTTTCATAGGACCCCAGATCAGAGAATTGATATCTGATCGCAAATTCATAAGTAAACTGAATCCAGTTGAGCTGACGGCATCGGAATCATTCATATTAGTTGTACAGAACTTTCTTGGAAATAATAGGGCTGAAAACTATGCTAATTTAATAAACAACATGCTAACAGCGTATGAAAGAATGGGATGCCGAATGTCCCTTAAAATGCACTTCTTGCATTCTAATCTCGATTTTTTTTTCCAACGAATCTTGGTGCCCTTAGTGATGAGCATGGCAAGAGGTTCAGCCAGTACATATCTGAGATGGAAACGAAGTATTAAGGCCGGTTCAATCCACACATGGGTGACTACTGCTGGTTCCGACAACGCGAGACCAGCACGACGCATAAGCAAGTGTCTCAAACATTTCTGAGCTGAGCATATCAAAAATAAAGTATTCCCTTAACATAAATATACTAAGTACCATTATATTATAATACTATTTGCCTTGAACATAAAGGTGAAGGTAAAGAATACGCACACCCGGTGGTTAGGGTTTTTGTTACGCCGAAAACTGGTGGTGTACGTATTCTTTACCTCCGCCGAACATAAAGTTACTATACACAGTACTAATATACTATTATAATAATTATTTGCTTTGAACTTAACTATTCCTGATTCTAATATAGTATTAATATATAATTATGCGCATAACTCGAAATCCTGATGTGCTGCAGCAGTTCTGAGATCAGATTCGGAATCAGCGTACTCGATTTAGTTTGGCACAGCACCATTTGACTGAGTAACAGACAAATATCTTTTTGTTGCCCAGTTTCAAATTTTGGCATAAGCCAGCAATTTCGGGGGAGGGGATAAATCGAGTACATTGACCCCTGTATTCAACTAGTACTTATTTTATCGACTCCGAAAGGATGAAAGGTAAAGTCGACCGCGACGGAATTTGATAAAAATATATAAAGACGGACGAAATGCCGCTAAGCATATAATGCAAACTGCACAATTAAGAGTTCGTAACCAAGTACACGATTTCTTATAAAGGAATCAAACCGTTTATAGAGATAAAACCGTTATAGAGATAAAACCGTTATAGGAATCAAACCGTTCATAACTAAAAGTTGATATAATATTAGAAGCAAAGAAACAAAAATAATACTTCTATTTTTAATTTTTTATAACTGAGTAATACTCGCCTTCAGAAAAAATAACAATCATTAAATACAAACATAAGTTTTTACACTTAAATATCCAACATCCATCTATTTCATAACTAACATTTTAAAAAGGCACGATATATAAAGAAACAAAGATTTGTTCTAAATCAATGCAAATTTTGTAAATAAAAGAGAACTAAATGGAAAATATACCTCGGTAATTCCTGAAAGTGCCAACAACTTGATTATCCCGCCATTTAAACTGAACTACAGGCACAATGATTGGATAATATTTTGTGAAGTACAGAAATACGCATGCTCAGATCGTCTGAGCATTTCGTATACTTCCGATAGAAAAGGCTATTTTTGGTGATGCAAAGAAGATAGAACTCAAAACATTGAGTGTTTATATATATATATTCATATATATCAATATAAAAAATTGCAAAAATTACAGGGTGACTTAAGGGTCAATAGTTTCATTCATTGGTACTTATCAAATGTTAGAATAGCGATATTTAGTTACTTCCCTTCGCGGTCTACGTTGAAATCAATTCGATATTTTGCGTTTTATTTTTTAGTAGTCGTCAATCGACTGTACCTCTGCATCAAATCATTATTTTACTTCTTCGTATAAAATTTTCCTTATAGTTATTAATTTATTGAATCCATACATTATGGAACCAAATTTAAAAGCAGTACAATACAGTAAATGCGCAAACATGTGCGCAACTTTTTCATATCCCAATTTCGATTCGAAAACTTTTGGGAAATTTTGAAATATTAAAATTGTTGAAAGATTTTAAAATTAAAAACACAGTCATAATCTCAGACGTTTAAAAACATGAATCTGAAAGAAAAAAACATCTCAAAATATTAAAACTGAAAAATTACGGAAAGGAAGGAGGTGCAAATCGGTTTTTTCTTGTTTTATAGAAAAAAATTTTTTTTAACTAATCTGTGATGCTTAAAACATACTCATCTGAAAGATTAAGGTTTTGCTCAAGCTAATTTCCGACTCTATTGCATAGAAATGTCCTACAGTATTACTTCATTTTATCAACCCATTCCCATCTAGATGAAAGATAGTGTTGACTTCAGCAGGATTTGAACTCAGAACGTAAAGGGTATTATTTTAACATGGTATATTACATGAAGTATCCCCCATTCCCATATATTAAAGTAGTTGCAGTTGCAGCTTCCATCAAACTTAAGCTAAAAGACCCATTACAGTAGTCATTCTTAAAGTTAGTGTTATTTCATAATGAGAGTGGAAGCATTGGAATTACTGGGGTGAGCTATAAATAAAGCATTCTAAAGGGAGTGAAGATTTGTTGCTATCACTTGGAAATTTCCTTTGTTATTATCTTTTATACTGTTGTTAACAAAACTTTTTGGATTATTTTATTAAGCAGAGGACACTAGAAATGAATATTGTATTTAGAGCCAAGTAAGTGATGGCTCCAAAATTCTGAGAATTATCGTAAGATCAAAATCATTCAGAATATCTGGTTCAAGTTTTGCTTTTTAGCATGTAGTTTTGTCAGTATTTTAAATTCAAATCCTGTTTGAGTCAACTGAGACTTTCTTCCATTCTGAGTCAATTGAGACTTTCTTCCATCCTGAGTCTATCAAATGTAATAGCAGTTATACTAGTTCAATTTATTAATTTGACCAACGTTGGAAATCAGTAGTGTTTAGCATAACAACATTTTCTTTTCAAATAAAACTGTCTTACTGACCATTTAAAAGTACATTTAATAAAGTACAGAATAAAGCAGTTCTTATGACTTTAATATCAATTTTCATAATGAATTTTTCTTTAGTGTAGGTTGCAGACCATTAGCAGTATAAAAGAAATAGCTTATTGGAAAGTTTTAGAATCAAAACTGTCTTACAGATTAGACCTTTTAAACACTTATTTCTCATTCTATAACATTTCTTAATACCAAACTGTTGTACACTGCCTCAACTGCAGCTATCACCAGAATTTAGTGTTATACAGGACCAGACTGAAACAATGGAAAAAACAACATAACTGGACTGTCACATCACAAACTACTAGATATTAAAACAAATGAGAGAATTTCTACATGGTCACTTGAACTTCTAGATATAACACCCAAATTTACCTCAAGTCACCCAATTGTCTTAAGAAAAGGGAAAACACATTAGACAATGTAATTCTAAAGATACAAAAAAGATAGGGTTTTTCAAGACTTGAGCAACTATAATGAACAGAGCTGCTTGAGAAGACACGTCAAGCTAAGTAAAATCCATGTCCATGCCCACCTCTCTCCCCCACAACCCAACCATGCTCACCACCAGTTTCCTTTGCTCCTCTCCATTCTCCTTCACATTCATACCTGCACACAATATGTCTCTGTTAAATCCCTTCCCCACAACATATCCTCCTAATATCCCCTCTATCAACCAGTGCCCCACCTCTAACTCCCATCCTCCTTGTGAACTCACCCACCCATTCATCCTCTCCAATCCCTGATCCACTTCACTATATACACCTCCTTGTACCTTGGGGGTTACATATTCACCATTTTTCTCTCTGCTCTCACTTTCCATCTGAGATAGCCATGTTTATCTTCTCATGCAAGACACCTTTTCTGTCCCTCAATACTACTCCCCATAACTGAGGGGGTTTTGTCTTGCAAGTTACTTGGTGACCTCACTGCTGCTGGTGCCACATAAAAAGCACCTAGTACACCCTATTAAGTAGTTGGTGTTAGAAAGGGCATCCAGCCATAGAAACTATGTCAAAACAGACAGCAGAGCTTGGTGCAGTCTTCTGACTTGCCAGTTCCTGTCAAATCAACTAATCCACGCCAGCATGGAAGGAGGACCTTAAGTGATGATGATGTCTCTGGTACTAAAAAGATTCTCATCTGTGCAGAAATTTCCACATAGCTATACTGATACACCAGTAATTTAACCAACTATAATACCCTCGTACAAATCTGTGGAATAAATTTCAATGCAAGAAATCTATATTTTAAAGTAGAAATAATAGAACGTCAAAAGGACTTTTGAAATCTTTTATTATAAAGAAAATGCAGGAAATTACTGACTGCACAATCTTTTCCTTCCCTCTCTCTGAAGCAAAATGGGTTTTCTATTGAATGCTTTGGAGGCTTAAGATTTGCATATAACTCACTCCTGACAATATTTCTTAATTTACTGCTGGCAGCAACAGCAGAGAAGCAAGAAATGAGTGGGTGGGAGGAGTGTGGCGAAAGAGTAAGTGTAAAGAGTGCTCAATAGCCTAAGGAATTTACATTTTCTCAGATTACTGAGAAGAGGAAGACAAGAGAGAGAGAGAGAGCAATGATATTAAAATGACTAGAATAAGTGGTATGAAGAAAAAGGTGGGGTTATTTGGAGTGGAGTTAAGAATGTAGTGATTAACAGCAACAGAGGTGGACAAAGGTAAAGGTGGGTAATGAGATAAAGTCAAGACTAGGTGATGAGTGTCAACAAAAGTGGCCCAGGGGAGAGAGAGAGTGATGGTGGGCAGTAGATAATAGCAAAGTTAGAGTGTATTGGATAGGGAGATGAAGGTGGTCTGATACAGTCTCTTATTGACAATCCTCATGAAGGGCAAGAGAGTCAGAGTGATGAAGATAATGTGGTCAGTACATATGGTAGGGTGATGAGAGTTATGAATGAAAGAAACATAAGCAATGGGTAGATGAGAAGTAAGAGTCAACTATGCATGATGAGAGGGAAGCAAATGTAGGTTTTGCAGGGTATAAAACACTACTCTTGTGTCAAGGTATATTTTACCATGGATGGTTGAGTCTTCTACAGTACAATGTATCACCAATCAGTACAATCATTTGTTATCTCTTCTGTTAAGTACAGCATCTTCACTTCACCATTCCAAGTCTTTCTTGGTCTTTCTTTTCCACAGGTTCCACTAACTTGGAATACTCATCACTTCCTTATGCGGAGTCATCCTACATACACATCACACCAGGACAGTCTTCTCTCTTGCATTCTACACTTGATTTCTCTTATACTCAATTTTTCTCTCAGCCACACACGGTACTCTTGTAATGGATGTGTAATGCACATGACATTACACATCCATTGGAGCATGCTTGCCTCATTTCTCTTTAGTCTTTACAAATTTTCTGCATTTAAGGTCCATGTCTCTCTAAGAGAGAAATCATTTGTAACCAGCAGAGGTAATAGCTCCCTGATTGCTTTTCCAACCTGCTCTTACCCTTGCTACTATACTTTATGAACAACCACCTCCACTGCTAATAAGATCATATGAGTAGTAAAAGCTACTCCTGGTAAGCCAGATAAGAAGTTAAGAGTTTACTTCAGTGCACTCCTAGTACATATTACTCCAGTGCATCTACCACATACATATCTTGCTTTCTCTGAATGCCTACCTCTGATTTCATCCACTTCTCACATATCCAAAGGTTACACTGGGTACAGCAAACAATTCCTACTCACTCTTTATCTGCATATAGAGCAAGGCCATTTCCCTGATAATACTGGCGTCTTTTCTTCTTCCCTACTTTCTAACACCTTACTCTTTGCTAAGTTGACCTTGAGACTTTTTGATTCTAGGTTTTGCCTCCATGCCAGAAGTTTCTTCTCTAATCATACTACAGATTCAGTTATAAAAATTAGATCATCAACATATAGGAGGTCACATGGACAGCTACTCTTAAATTCCTATGCGATGTCCTGTAGGACAATGATGAATTGAAGGAGGCTTAGGACTTTCTAATATTCTATTTCCAATACTTTTGAGGAGTAAGTTTGTAATGGGAAACCTTGCCATGATTTTATCTACTAAACTTGTATTCTGCTAATTGAAGACACAAAACCCATTTTTAAAAGTTCTGTTTGACCTTTCTAACTGCTGTCTTATTAAATTATCTGCTTAACTCCATAAGTAGACAGAGAGTTCATTCTGACTTTCTGACAGAGCCACAGAAATGGGAAAGATCACACTTTGGCTCATGGGCTCTTAGCTGAAGAAACAACAGCCAGTTACCTCATATTAAGTGCAACACAACCAGCTATGACCAAAATTATGAAAATAACTGAATACTACTAAGTGGCAAGTCATCCAACCAATCACAATAAACATTTTCACAACCATATATATTGCCTCACAAACACATATATTTGTACACTTCAATTGACAGAAATTCAATAATAAATTTTTGTAAATGTTCATGAATAAATACATGGCTGCCCACAAGCACTTCTCATTAGGAATTCCAGAAGAAGCTTTGTAAGACCACTGTAGAGAGACGCTTCCAAAAAAAATTTCAGTAACCGTTGGAAAATCAATTATAGCAGTGACTTGATCAATTCCCAGCAATGTCTGAAGAAGGAATTTTTATATTCCAAAACATATCAGACTATGGAAAGTTAAATCATAACAGTTATTATTATAGTCCATTCTGCTCAACTGGTTAAGGTCAATCAAATCTGTGGTATTGACCAGAGTATTTGCTGTAGCCCATCTTTTATACCAAGACAAAACAATGTACATGATAACACTTCCAATCATTTAAGATCAGAAACTTTGAGAGCCACTACCTGGCACTACATCAGGGCATTTATTATTATTATTATCATCATCATCATCATCATTATTATTATTATTAAGCTATTACAAGCTTGGGCTGGTGAGCTGTAATATACTGCAATATTTCCACAGCTGTCCCCTTCTTTACAAAGATCAGACTCTCCTTTTTCTATTAATCCGAGAAATTCTTAATCTCTTGAAATTGTCTTTCACTTTCACTGAAACTCTCTAACAATTGCCACTAGGTTTTTCAATTAAGAATTTTTTGCATGTGGCATTCAGTATATCAACCCTTTCACTTGATTATCCAAATTTGAATTATTTTCCTTAATTCATTTTACAATCAATGAATGTCCAGTTTGTTCACAGGACTAACTTTAACCCTCTTACTGCATCCATTCAAAATTACTTTTAACTGCAGAAAGTAGTTTTACATACCAATCTATATTTTACTCAGGAATATTATGTTTGAAACTATTTTCTGTTGAGTTTATTGAGTCAATGTGACTTGCAGAAAATACCAATTCTATTTTTTGGTAGATATTTAACCCTTCAGCATTTAAAGATATACTCTACCTTTCTTCTGTTCAAACTGGTCAGATCCAGCTTCTGAAACCTATCTGAAATGTTATTCTTAAAATAAATAACCACATAATCAAAATCTCGAAACTATGAGATAATGCATGATATCTCAAAAGAATGTGTATAAATATGCATTACATTTGACAGGATAATCTGAATGCTAAATAATCAATATCATTACTGGAATAGCTGTGGAATTTAATTTCACTGTGAAAGGGTTAATTCTTCCTTTGGGTCTGAAACAGGGAGCCACTTTTATTTTACCTACTCAAAGAAATCTTCAAACTGACAAAAATTACCAGAAATTTAATCTTCCTCTAAAACCTCTAACTGAGTAGTATTGTTGCTAGAAAGAAGGAAAAAGCATTCTCCAAAAAAAAAAAATTATCTTTAAGATATTTTATTTTAACAGTTAAATTCTTGCACATAACAACATGCATACCAAATAAGCCATTCTATTTTGGGCTAATGAAACTGCTTAATTACTTCACAAGTTGTTTTATCTGAGATAGGGTGTGGCATTTTCCAGTGAGATGATGTCAGTGGCTGTACATGAAGATTACAAATGATATAGCACCCACAACATTGCTTCACTATTCTACTTGTGTATAGTTATTTATTCAACCAGTTACTCTAGTTAGACAACTATTTTCTTTTATTTACTTTATATCTGTTCAGCACATTTGTTTCCTATAGTCAAGTCATATGACTAAACTGGGATTGACAGTACATGTACATGTAAGAAAGGAGGAGGGTGGGAAAGAGTAAGTAAAAAAGACAGAAAGCACATGTGCAAGAGGAGTGGGCCACTACACCATTAATAGGAAGAAAATGAGTGTATGACCTACAACACATGTAAATATATATAGAAAGAGAGAAGAGGTGACATTACTATTATTTTGTACTTATTAAAGTTCCTTATAATGTTTTATGTCCTTACATATATATGCATATACACATGTCTGTGTATATATATATATATATATATATATATATACCATATACAATATATATGTATATAATATATACATATATATTTACAATATATATACATAATATATATATATA
>NC_068985.1:33855980-33861086 GCF_001194135.2 Octopus bimaculoides
TATATATATATATATATATATATATATATATATATTGCAAACACATATTAAAATATATTTAATACTGATGCATAGAGAGCTGGTGGTGGATCAAGCATTATTTTTGGGATCATTTATATTCATTACCCATCTCCTCATTGGTTGATTTTTGTCAACAGAAATTGTATTATTAAAGTTTAAAAAAGCATATATAGTTATACATTGGCGTACTTACTCAGTGATTTATTAGCAGCTTCTACATAAAAACAATTCTGTTGAGTGAAAAAAAAAGTCAGTTTCATAATAGGATTTATAGGCTAGATTTATGAATAGCCAACAAAATCAGATTTTAACATGTTTTTTTTTTCACCTTAATGAAACTAATCAAATTATGAAGGAATTTTGTTGAATTTCGAACCAAATTTTTCTGTATTTTATTGTGTGTATTTTCACCAAATCAAATTTGTTCGTAGGAAGAAACAATTACAAGGTAAATAATTATTTATCAAAATTTCTTCTAAAAATTCTAATAATGAATCTGAAACTCAGACACATATCCACTGTCAAATTGGGGCATATATTAAATATAGATATTTGCAAATAATAACTATATCTACCACAACCTACACACACATACACAAATCCATAAATATGTGTGTACACGTGTATATATCTGTATATGTTTGTATGTATGTATTTATGTATATATGTATATATATAAATGTGTACATGTATATATATGTTTGTGTATATATATAAATATATATATGCGAGTAAAAATAAATACAAAAAAAGGGGGGGGGGTTGTATGATTGTGTATAGAGGAATACATTATTTTGTTTAAAAGAGTTCCAACACTGTCTGTTTTTTATGTTTTATTTATATTCCTGCAAAACCAATGTGGGATATATATATATATTTATATATATATATTTGTATATATATATATATTTGTATATTTGTTTTTATGTCAAGTTATATGTTGTCAAGTTATATTTAACATTAAACTGAAAGATTACTCAATGCTTTTTGTAGAGTACATGTTTATTAAACTTTTACAAGGAAAAGGCTGACTGGCTTTTTGAAGTTTTGCCTTGCTTTCCTTCATCAGCTAATTTTAGTAACATGTATTCCAGGAAAACCTGGTGCATGGTCATGTCATCCATGACTAAACCAGCAACCTTACTAGGCCTGCTTGTATGTGTGTGTGTATGTGTGTGTATGCATGACTATAAACATGAAGCATGAGATATAATTTTCACTGTGAATAATTGTGTACGTGTTTGAGTATATTTCCTTGTGTCTATCTATTTATCTATCTATTTTTGTTTGTCTCTGTTTCTCTGTCTGTCCGTCTGTCTATCTATCTTTCTCCTTACCTATCTGTCTATGTTGTTCAAATACACGCCATTGGCTACTCTGAGCTATTTCTTTTGTCTCAGTTTAGCTTAAATTATGCAGATTACCTAAACTGTAGATGTGTTCTACTCTTTTTGTCCTAGTCTAAGAAGTTCCTTGGCTACTGGACAGAAAGTGAGACAATCATCATGTTAATAATGCCTATTGAGGTATTGAGGCAGAAACATGTGTTCTCTTATCTCCAAACAGTAAGCTTGTCTATTTCCTGGATGGGATGTCAACTTTGGAGAATTTTTGATCGTTGAAACTATCTCCCCCTCTCATATAGAGCTGGTCTCATTAACCATTTGGTAATTATGACACATCCACTAGAGGCAGGGACAATTTTAACAAATCAAGAATTTATGTTGTATGTTGTCTGTTTTTGAAATAGATGCCACTGGCCACTCTTAGCTGATTTTGTCAGCAAAACCAACATAACATCAACACCAAAATCATTATAGCCATTGCCATTAACATTAACAACCAACCAACCAACCAACAACAGCAACAATAGTATGAACGAAAATAAAACAATCATATGAAATGATGTAGTACCCTAATGTATTTTAAAAGTTGAATGACATATAGTTGGTCTTAGGTCAATAAGGATTGACCTGTGACAAAACTATACAGACAATACAATTAACAAGATCAAAACGACTGTTGCCACCACCAACAATACCCCTACTGTCACTATCACTATTATTATCATCACCAAAACTCATACAACCAATACCATCACAACCAACCTGTTAATTTTTAAATAACTAGCAACAATAAGGAAGTATCAGCATACAAACAATGTCTCTAGCTACATGTTATTTGTCAATACAATGGAGAGTGAGTGTGTATGTGTGTGTGTGAGAGAGAGAGAGTGAGACAGAGAAAGAGAGAGAGAGCAAGAAAATGTGATTGTTGAGTGTGGAGTTTTTATGGCTTTCATTAAAGATGAATCTAGTAACGTTTCTGTCGTCCATACTGCATATTAAACTTGGTATTTTAAAAAGATTTGATGCAGGAGAAAATGGTCAGCCACATTGCCAAAATATTAAAGTATGTGATGTCTACAGTGAGAACAGTGTATGAAAACAGACAAAAAAGTGGTCAAAAAGATACTTTGTTAACTACTCAGACCTTATTTAATAAGATGCTTAAAAATAGAATGGCTTTTGAGAGTATGAATCAAACATCAGACCTGAAATAATGCACCAATAAGAATGATGTTATTAAAAAAAAACAGTCAAAAGTTTGTATGACAATTTACAGTGACAGTCTGTTATAGAGACATTGAGCATGCTTTGGCAAGCTTACGGTGATGAGGCAATGGATCATACACAATGTTTCACGTGGCACAGACACTTCAAAAGTGGAAGAATGTCCCTGAAAGACGATGAGCAATCTGGCAGGCCTGTCACAAGCGTCACCCCTAGAAATGTGGTATTGTGCATTCCAAAAGTGGCAAGAATGCTGGGACCAGTAATTGATGTGCAAGGTAACTAGATCAAAGGAGGTGGTATTAAAACTTAGGTAAACAGGTTATTTATTATTAAATATAAGCAGCCTGGGAACCTTTTGATACTACATGTACAATATTGATGAAACTATACTTTTGGAAGATCATGTTTGCTAGAACCTTTATTTCTCAAGAAGACAAAATTAGTACCTGGATTTAAAGCTTTAAGAAATTGTCCAATAATTTCTTTTGGGAGGAAATCCTACAAGTGAAATTAAATTGAAGGCCCTTCTCGTGTATCACTTAAAAAATCCAAAGGCTTTCAATGGATATGCAAAGTTTTATTTACCTCTAATTTGGTATTTAAATAAGAAGGTTTGGATAGCTAAGAGCATTTAGAATGGTTTACAAACAAATTTTGTAGTACTGTAAATACGAACAGGGCTAGACAAAATATTTCCAACAAAGCACTGCTCCTTTTAGAAAATGCAACAAGCTACCCTGTGAACTCAAATGAGCTTTCTGATAATGCGAGAGTAGAATATATCCTCAAGAATACAACTTCTTTGCTCCAGCCTATGGATCAACGTGTGAGAGCTAACGGCCAGGCATATTATCCAAGAAGAACTTTCAAGTAACTTAAAAAAGAAATTGAGAGGAAGGATATACGTACAGTTTAAAATTTCTAGGAAGAAGTTCAACATCTTATGACTCACACTCTAACAATTTTGATCATTAAAATCATCAGTGTGTGGCCTGAAGCAAATACTTCTCTGCTCAGAAAGAGCTTCACTAACACAGCAGAACTCATAAATGAGCAATACTCGTCTATTTTCATTTTTTCTTTTATTCATTAACTAGCTAAAAAGCCGCACTCCATTCATTCATGTTAAAATTGCTTCTTCTAGTGGAAGTGAGTGTAATACAAGCATTGTTAATATAAGCACTATTGATACAAACATAAATGGATAAATAATTGAAATAAATAAAAAGCTGCTAATTGGTTAATTCATTATAAGTAGAGAGAAAAGAAATAGGGAGTTCGTTAATTGACTAAATAAGTAATCCTGTCTCATTTTGGTGCATGCAGTAATGTGGATGAGACTACTGGTGGGGGAGCTATGAGAGCCATCTGGTACAGAGGAAAGACTTCCAGCACCAGTGGTGGGGGTGGAACCATGAGAGGGTACAGAGGAGAGATTTCTGGTATAGTTGATGGGGGAAGGAATGGGTGGGTACATCGTGAATAAGGAAGGACAGAAAGATTACTCCTTTCTGAACCATGACAGAAATAAAGAGACAGAGGGAGAACAGAGAAATCAGGGAAGAAATATCATAAATCGTAAATCAGGGAAGAAAGATTGTAAAAACTGAAGTGGGAGGAGGGGTGTCAAAGGTCAGGGTGTATATCTGATGAGTAACAGAATTACAATTATGATAAGTTAGTTTAAATTATATTAAATTACCAGCAGACAGATGGCGGGATAGGGGAAGTTTTAGGAAGATAGATTGTGGGAGAGAGGTTTATCATGGACAGACTGTGTACAGAGGCATAGACATAAATGACATGCCTTTATGGCCTCAATTTTACTTAGCTGGACAGGTAGAAATGCAAATAGATGGATGATGTACGATTAAAGCAAATCAACAGGTACCACACAAATCATCTTTTGGCAAGAATACAACAGCATTGACCACTCTAAAATATTCCATTTCTTTATTCTTGTTGGACTTAACTCTCCTCCCCACTGTTCTCAGTTACTATTATTCTTATCTTTTTTTTATTTCTGTTTATATACCTATTTTTCTTTTTTCTTTATATCATTTACTCTTCTTCTTCTTACATGCTTTTGTATTTTTATATATATATTCTTTTATATTTTTTCCCTTTTTTGTATATATATTTTGTATGTAAACTTGTAAGAAAAAGTCTTTTGCTATTTAAGAAACCAGTAAAACATACATTTTTCAGTTTGAAAACGGCTACGAGAAGCTTGGAACTCATATCAGAGTAACTCGCTGTAAACATTATTATTAAGATTAAAATAAAAATTATTCCCTGAAAGAAGCCATCTCTACTCATTCTTTCAAATATATATCATCATCATCATCATCGTTTAACGTCCGCTTTCCATGCTAGCATGGGTTGGACGATTTGACTGAGGACTGGTGAAACCGGATGGCAACACCAGGCTCCAGTCTGATTTGGCAGAGTTTCTACAGCTGGATGCCCTTCCTAACGCCAACCACTCAGAGAGTGTAGGCATATATAT
>NC_068985.1:33861109-33862953 GCF_001194135.2 Octopus bimaculoides
TATATATATATATATATATATATTTATATATATATATATATATCACCATCATCATCATTTAATGTCCATTTTCCATGCTTGCAAGGCTTGGATGGTTTGACAGAAGCTGGGAAGTCAGAAAATTGAGTCAAGCATGACTGTTTGTTTTAGCATGGTGTCTATGGTTTGATGACCTTCCTAATGTCAACCACTTTAGTGAGTGCTTTTTACATGGCAGTAGCATTGGTGAGGTCACCAACTAATTTACAAGACGGGATTCCCTCAATTGAGGTGGGGAATATTATTGATGAAAAGTTAGAGTATGATAGAAGGACAGAAAGAAGTGTTTTGCAGTAAAGGCAATACATGGTTACTTTAGTAGGAGAGGAGAAAGAGGAAAGAGAGAGAAGCGGAGGTAAATCTGATGATAGGGTGTACACTCAAGATGCAGTGAGATGTATGTAATTGAAGTGGGACTAAGAATTGAATAGAGTGGGTAGGTACTTTTGTAAGATTGCAAAAGGAGACTGAGAGTTGGAGGGGAGAGAATGCAGTGAGTGGACACAGAGAGGGAGCAGGTGTTAGGGGTATTTGTAGTGGAGAAGAAATTCAACAGGAATACATTATGTGCAGGTTGGTTTGCAAGGGTGTGAAGGGAGAGTAGAAGATAGAGAGGTGGGAAATACAGCAAGTGGTTGACTCAGGTGGGGGGACAGGGGAAGTTTTAGGAAGATAGGTTGTGGGGGAGAGGTTTGTCATCAATGATATGCCTTTATGGCCTCAATTTTACTTAGCTGGACAAGGCTTCTCAAGCACAGCAAATTGCCAATCTTCTCAGTCCGTTAATCATCATCATTTTACATTTTTTCCCCCAAAATTTACTTTGTTTTGGGTTGGTCTTTCTATCATGGAATTTCCTCATTTGTTGCAATCCTTTGTTTAGTCTTTCATTAGATTCGACCTATTGAGATAATATCAGTTTTTTCCCATGTCTCCCTTTGTCTTTGTTTCCCGCAGATTCCTACTCTTTGGATCATTTGACACTTCTTTACCCATTTGTCATTCTCCATATACATCACATGTCTACTTCATTCCTGATCTGGTTACTAGTCCCTCTAAGCATTCACCTACAAATTAGATCACATCGGCAAGAGTAGCTATTGATTACTTTTAGGGAATCTTAGGAGCATTCAAAAGATTTTATTTCATGGTTACACCTATAGGAAAGTGGGTTATACATCATTAGATGTATACCTGACTTTCCTATATAAAATTAGAAATATAACGGAACGCTGAACTCCAGACTATCAACTTAAACAACATTTATTCAGGTGGTTAATATATACATCTTTAGCTCTTGTTTGTTGTTACAGCTTCTGTGTGTGTGAGCATTGTTGTTGGGACGTTGGTATGTAGATGTAAGCGAGCTGTCGAGCGTAAGTTCGAAAGATGGAGAGAGACAGATAAACATGCCCATGCTCAATCGCTGGCCAGCAAGAAAGAGACAGAATAGAAGCGGGAACGCTTGGTTGTTGAATTCCACGCATGCGTGAGACTACGCATGCGTGAGACTACGCATGCGCACGGCGTTACTACAGGGCTCCCTTGCCAGTGCGGAAACGCATGATAATATGAAATCTGTTGGAACGCCTGAGGCAGGATGGCCACCGAAACCACCCACAAGATGTGGTACAAACACACACAAAGAAAAATCAAAGAAATGAATGTACACTTGTGAGATACAAGCATGCAATGTTTCTGAAAGGAAAGAAAATATATGAGTGCACAAGTGTGTGTGTGAGAAAAACACAGAACATAGTAAAAGTGTCTGTAGAGAAAAAATCCAGTTCGTACAAGAGTCCCAC
>NC_068985.1:33864126-33892940 GCF_001194135.2 Octopus bimaculoides
TTTTTCTTCGTCGGGGTCACCACTTTATAGGAAAGTTGGTTATTGTAGCTCAGCGGGCTGCATGTTCGAATCACGTCGGGGGTCACCATTTTATAGGAAAGTGGGTTATACATCATTAGATGTATACCTGACTTTCCTATATAAAATTAGAAATATAACGGAACGCTGAACTCCAGACTATCAACTTAAACAACATTTATTCAGGTGGTTAATATATACATCTTTAGCTCTTGTTTGTTGTTACAGCTTCTGTGTGTGTGAGCATTGTTGTTGGGACGTTGGTATGTAGATGTAAGCGAGCTGTCGAGTGTAAGTTCGAAAGATGGAGAGAGACAGCTAAACACGTCCATGCTCAATCGCTGGCCAGCGAGAAAGAGACAGAATAGAAGCGGGAACGCTTGGTTGTTGAATTCCACACATGCGTGAGACTACGCATGCGCACAGCGTTACTACACACCTAATACCAAACACTCCTGTGCATCTGCGATATACAAAGACAACCTTCTTTGGCAGCTTTCCTGTGATTACACTATATGTCTTGTGTTCACATGCTTTACACTAGTTTGAAGTTATACCCAAGGTGGTAACAAATTATGCTTTGAGCCATGGTATTGTTAGAACTGCTGTACTGAATATTGATAATTAAATTAATCAACTCTGTTGTGCGTCTGATGTAATTAATAGATATACTTAAATTTTATATGTGTAGTATTAAATTATGTAGAAAATGTACATCCATCATACTTTAAGTGTTATAAATCCAGTTCATGTTTACCCATAACCAGATTATATTTATCCATAAATAACTGAGGTCACAGAAAAAACTGACTAAGGTGTAGCAAATTGGTGTTATTTATCATTCTTGAATGTAAATCAAACAGATATTTCTGCATATGTTGCCATTACAAAGTAGGCATGATTTAATTAGATTCATACCTAACTCTAAATAATGAATCTGATCTTCATTTATCATATGGAATTTTTTGGAAAAGTGCTTACCACCAAATAAAATTTGATGATAATTTTCAGGATTGAATTAACATGCCTATTGGTTTATTGAGATAAACATAATGCTGTATTGCAAAAATTGTATCATATATCAAAATGCAATAGAAAAGATATTAGTGAAGTATATCAATAATAAAATAGTTTATCAGAATGATGTTTGTGTAAGTGTAACAGCCCAGGATTATTTGAACTTCAAGGCTAAGATTACGTCGAATCATTTGAAAAAGTTGGCTTGACTGTCAACTAAGAATAATAAATATTTATACAAGTTAGTACAATGGCAAGAAGCAAGATGCAATTTGGAAGAAATATATCTTGAATGATAGAAACATGCTTCTTTATTGTTGATGAAAAGAAAGAGACAAGGAAATGCTATTATGAGAGGTTGTTGAATGAAGAAAATGCATGGGGAAAAGAAGGTCTACCACATGTTGACTCAACAGACAAACCAGTCAATTAAGTCGATAAGAATATAATAGAGAGCGAGAGAGAGTATTCAAGGATATGGAGGTAGGTTAAGCAGCTGGTCAAATGGGAATAGTATCTGAAATGCTTCAAATATCTGGAGAAGTAGAGCCCATGCTAGTCACTTGAATAGAGGACAGTATCATACCCAATTACTGATATAGCAGCATCATTGTAAACTACTACAAGGGCAAAGGAGATGCACAAGAGAGCAACAATAGCAGAAGCACCAAATTATCAAACTAGAAGGTTGCAGAAAGAGTTAGAGCATAATTGGTTAAGAACAGAATTAGCCTACATGAGATACAGATCAGCTGTATGTCTGGAAGAGGTAACACTGATACCATTTGCTTGTTAGACAACTGAGAGAGAAGTATTTAGCTAAGAATAATCCGCAATACCTAGTATTGGCTAACTTGGAGAAGGCCCTTGACAGTATGTCATACTCTGTAACTTGATGGTCACTAAGAAAACTAGGTGTAGACGAATGATTTGTGAATGATGTACAAGCCATATATAGAGGCCTAATTTGTAGAGTGAGAGTCAGCAGTAAGTTCAGCAAAGAATTTACTTAGAGGTTCATTAGGGAAAAGTTCTTTGACTCCTCCTGTTCATTATAATCATACAGTAGAATTAGCCACATGACACATATAAGCAACTAGCCTTTGGGAACTGTAGCTCCCAATGGAAGGCACCTTAGACTGTGACAATCTATCCATCTCATGCCAGCATGATAAGCAGACATAAAATGATGATAATTGCTAAACAAACATCTGCTGTTGCAACATTTCTTTAGTGCAGCTTTGACGTGATATGATGACCAATGTCCTTTCCATCCTGATGAACAAAGTAATGTTTCTTGAAACCTTGCAAATATACCCAAATGTGCTGCACCTAGAAAATTTGTGACTGAAATTTCATTTGTATATTCAATCTGTTTTAAATTCTACACCAGTTTTGCTCAGCACAGGCTTTATGAAAGCTCATCTCCAAATTTTTGCCATCAGAGATTCATCCATTATTCTGGCACATATTACATGTCTAGAAACATTTTGACTACCACTGTACACAAATGGTCATGTTGAAAAGCAAGCTTTGTCTAAATCAATAAGCCTTTTTCACATACTTTGGTGTGAGCTGAAAAACAGCTTGAATCCAAAATTATGCAACCAGCAGTGCTCTAACAAAGAGGATAGCAAAACAATAGAAAGTCACACATTTAAGCGAACTGCTAAAATGCAGGAAGAGCTAATAGATACAAGAAATTCCCACATAATGTAGAAAGGACGACATGCATTTGAAACCTATGAGTTCGATCTCATCCCAAATTGTTGACAAGTTCACATAGACACAATATCCCAGTGAAATTAAATACGTAAGGATTTGAGCCAATATACGCAACTCTGTATATTTATTTATTCAAACAACCTACAAGGGAGTCCCCATGATGTCACTCGAGCTGTAGGAATATCAGCCAAACCTCTAAATCACGTCGTAAGATCTTAAAAAGAAGGTAAGATACATCAGATAACGTCATCATGGATACCACTAATTAAAACAAAATCCTCATGGTTGGAATTCTTATAAGTTTGATCAGTCATGAACGACCTCGATCTAAAGATGATCCCGAAGATGTCTGTTTTTTGTATATACGAAAGAAATTGTTGTATAGTGCTCAGGGTGCAGTATAAGCAAAATGGATACAGCAACCAAATTTCTTTCAAATAAACACCCTACCATAAAATAAGTAAATAAACAAATAACATGATGTAGTCTTTCTTGACATATGTTACATCTAAAAGACAGGGTGAACCGCCTTTACCCATAAGTCTGCCTGTCCGGAATAACCTAAACTAAACACACTATACAAACTTAAGGTATATTTTAGAATGGAATTCTTAGATTGCAAATACTTATGGCAAAGCCACTACGCACAAATCTCTATTTTTCGCTTCCCCAAAAATCAGTAACCTCGTTTCTAAGAGAGAAACCAATAATTTAAGAGAATAAATATAACGAAACAAAGGAATTTTTTTTTTTCACACTCATCACACAAAACGATAGAAAGAGTGAGAAGCGGATATGACGTTTCTGCATTTCCGGAATAGTTAACTTCTTACACGTGCTGTTCCGAACTTGGTGTCCGAAGAAAATTTGCTAAAATATAGCAATATATTTGTTAGCTGAGTGTTTTGTTTCTTTTAAAACATCAGCATACCAATTTGTCTTCTTTGAAATATATATAAATTCAGCTTATCAACGGAGAAAAACAAAACAAAAAAAAAATTGAGGATTATCGAGAAAGAATGACTGCGAAGGTTAATGAAGATTCAAAAAAGAAAATAAAGAAAAAAGTTGGTATCATTTTTATTTATATGAATATCATATTTTAACGTTCCTTTGTTATCGAAAAATGTAATTGAACAACTTAAAACCGCTATTTTATTCAATGTACTAGTAATTCATTTGGATTTAAGTATGTATTACTCTAGTGTGCGCCTTCTATCAATTTTTCTGTACCCACGAGGTTTCTGCAAATCCTTTGAATTTAGAGACAAGACTGCACCGACTCAAGTTATCTTGAAGTGACGTTTGATTGCCTTCAATTTTTATTTAATAGTAAAAATATTTTTAGTACATATTTTTACGTGATTGATAATGGAAACCTTACATTTTCCTCCATGTAAAATTATAACTTTACATGAGGGCGTTATTTTCATGGCTTCTGCTCCAACAAAATTCTTGCAGATGAGTTGGAGACAGCGTCTGATATCTAGTGCTTAGTGCGATAGTTCTCTTTAACTCTTTATATGAAGATTAATGACTTCTGCTTTCATTTTCTAATCCTAAAGCTAGAGAATATGAAACAAATATCCCTTTGTACCCTCCCTCACCTTCTCGATTATTCACTTTGTAAGCAAAAAAAAAAGTAGACCTGTCTTCAAATTCTGATCGGCGGTCTTTTGGAATGGCAATTACTACCTCCTGGAGAAGGGAAAGTACATAGAATGGGGTGGTTCTTTCTTTCTGTGAAATAATTCATGTCCGAAAACTTCTTTTTTTCACACCAATTCCCAATTCCGTACCCTTTTCCGGTTACACAATACTGGTGTAATAGTAAAAAGTTAAAAATACCTATACTCAATATATATGGATACGAGGATTGAATGAAGATAATTTGTAGAAGCAGAAGAATCAAAAAAAGATATGTTAGAAATTGAGCATCAAAACCATTCAATGTCCTACGAATACATTTAAAAAAAATTTTAACGGTCTAAGGCCCACAAGGGAATACCTATTATTGACTCCTGCATTATCTAGGTAGCACTCCTTTGTTCACTATTTTCTTAATAGTTTCTGTTTGTAGGAAAATACTTGTAGAAAACACCTCTAAAGTAAAGGCGAAGGTAATCGGAAGGAACATTTATGGTGTCTAGTGAATACTGCGTTATATTTGTGATATTGGATTTGGATTGCTCGTACATTTCACTGCAAGGCGAGGCTCTCAACATGTTCTCTCCACCAACCATGGTCTGGTGTGCAGGCCGTGAATTTGAGCTCGATATACTGGTTTGAAGAACCTTGTCACACTAGCTCGACATTGCTTGGCAGATATTATAGATGTCTTTGTGTGATATTTTAGATGCAATATAATTGGATTGGGTCAGTTGCTTTGGTCTTTAACCCATGAGCATTTAGATTACTTTGTCAAATATAATGCTTTATTTATTCACTTTGTTTTGAATTAATCATGCATCATCTCGTAGCTTCAAGATTTTGGTGATTGTTTATTTTTAGAACGACATTGTAGGGTAGGTGTATGGCCGGGTCTGGCCTGTTTGAAAATAAAACAGAATATTTGGTTCTGATATGGTTCGTTTAAATGTTAAAGGTTTGAATCTGAATTATTTTGTAGGCACAGGATTCATTATTTGTTCACTGGTGTGGATTCACATATTAGTGATTCTGCTCACCTATGAGTTGTCTATGCAAGACTATCATTGCTGAAAATGTTTAGGTGCTTTTTAGTGTTACTGACGCCTTATTTTTTGTTTTTGTAGTGTATTTGTAAAGATGCTTTAGGGTAGCTTTTCCAATCTCTGAAACTATTCATTTGTTGGTAAGCTTTCGTTTTAGCTCAAGTCAAATCGAAACGTAGCCCATTAGTTAAGGTGGTGATTAAAAATCTTTAATCATTCTTTCTTTTTCTTTACTTTTGGATTCAGCTCGAAGCGCTGGATACGTAGATGATGGTGTTAAATCTACCAGTCAAGAACTCCTCCAACATGCTGACACATAGTCAGATAGATAGACAGACAGATAAATAGAGAGAGAGATAGGCAGACAGATAGATAACTCCGGCCAGTTAGTAGCCAAAGAAACAGATTTCAACTCAAACCAGCAGTAACGTTCCTTGTTTTTAGTTCTACTTTCACTTCTGACAGCTAATACCATGACAGTGCCGAATTTTCTTCTTTTCCACTTCTTTGAGGCAAATAAATTTTTCCGGAATCGGATCCTTCTCAACAAAAAAACATGGGATTCCGTAAAAAAAAAAAAATCGGATCTTGTGAATTTTCCGAAAGTCCCCTTCCCAGAGTCGTCAGCGCGCATTTTTTTCCATATTCGTTTTCCACACACTTGTTAACCCCCGCACCAAGGCTGTTTTTTTTTTTTGTTCCCGGGTGAAGGTTTTTATATTGACCCAAATGTCTTCTACTTATAGCCTTGGGACAATCAAAACCCTGTTACACGACGGCTTCTTTCAGTTTCCATCTACCAAATCCACTCACTAGGCTTTGGTTGGCCTGAGGTTATAGTAAAAGTCACTAGCCCAAGGTGCCACACAGTGGGACTGAACCCGGAGCCATGTGGTTGGGAAGCAAGCATCTTACAACAGTCATTCTTGGCCTTTGAGTCACAGGCATAGCTGTGTGGTTAAGATATTTGCTCCCCAACTATGTGGTATTGGGTTCAGTCCTATTGTATGGTACCTTGGGCCAATGTCTTCTACAGCCTCAGGTTAAGGAAATCCTTGTTAATGGGTTTGGTAGATAGAAACTGAGAGAACCTCATTGTGCATGTGTGTATGATTGGATGTGCTCAACATGCAAAATTTAAACCAATGTGAATGCAATTTCTGTTGTGGAATATCCAACTATCAGGTAGGAAAAGGCTTATCTCAATCTTGGCAAATCCAGTTGGAAAAGGCTTGTAATAAATCTGTCAACCTTTCAACTGTTTTACAGAGTTTGATGCTTATCGAGTTCCTTGTGTAGATGATTTGGTCAGAGGTGTATCCAAACTTAAATACTAATGATCTTTGTGGCCTCCTATCATCAAGTTGGTATACTACCTGAGAAAAGACAATATGCTCTTTCCAAACAGTTGGGTTCTTTTATCTGTTTACTTGTGTTAGGTATCTATTCATGTTTAGCTTGTGGTGAAAAGAAGCATGATGTCTTTCCAATTTCTTAAAAGCTAACGATCATAGTAATCTGACTGTAAACATAAAAAATGTAGATATGATCTAACTTCTATTAACTTCTTAAGGTATCTGATTTCATATGGAGAATCAAGTTATCATCATCGTTCCAGAATATTCAACTCTCAGGCTTTTGAAAAGCTATCTATACCTCAGAATCATCATCATCGTTTAACGTCCGCTTTCAGAATATTGAATTACAATGGTTGCTTGGGTTCTTCATGTGTTACATACACAACCCGAAATAGATCCTTTTCTGGTTTTGAAAATTGGGCCAGTGATGTAAATTTCATCCAATCTGAGAATGATGTAAAATGTATCAGTTCTAGTAAAGATTATATTAGATGGCAGCTGTTATTGCTTTTGGTAACTATTTGCCTTTTACTAGTGAAACATGCTACAACATTACCACCAGGTGATAGCTGTGTGGTGTTTTCATCCTGTACCACATTGTTGAAAAAAAAGAAGCTTATGTAGTTATAAAATCGTTTCCTTATGAAACAACTTAATGAAAACCGTAGAAAAATAAGGATAAAATCTTACACGGGAGAATTGAACTTTTCCCTCATACATGATAAACTATAGACCTAATTTAGAGAATCTTTTAGCTGTACTTTTGCTACTACTTCATTATTTATAATTACTACATATGGCTGGATGCCCTTTGTAGTGTACTCGAGTTTTGTTGTAACAGGACCACTGTTAGAAAGATTGCTTTGCCCTGTATAACTAAGGAGACAAATTTGAGTGCAGGAGTGAAACAAAGAGACTGATATGATAGATGGAACATAGTGATGGGAGCAAGTGAGTAATGAAACATAGTGATTGCTATATGTCACCTGTTGGAAAGCAGACTGAGTAATGTCTGTTGAAAGTGAGAAAGAGCAATTTATGTCAACATGGTAATAGAAGAGAGAGAGCGAACATGTACTGTGAGTGAGAATGATAGCAAAAAGCCGTGATGAGAGAGAGTAATTGCAATAGAGATAGGTGATGGTTGTTATTAAAGAGTGACATGGAGAAGAATGAGATAGCTAGTCAAAGAGAAGGGTGATGAGAGGGGGATAATGAATATGGACAAAACTGAAACCATCCCTCATTACATCAGGATGGAAAGGAGGTAATGTAAAAGGCAATGTTGAGGGGGTGAATGAAGACATGATACCATCCTTCATTATATAGTGTGCTACAGTGGATGGTGTCTCAACAGATGTAAATAATCATCTCAACTTATATTACCTTAACATCTATTTGCAAAACTTGCATAGGTTTTCTCAAGCACTGCTGTATTGACAATTGTTATGATCCTTCACTTCCTTTGCAAAGTTCAGCTTTTTGAGATCAGTCTTCAAAATTTCATGTTGTTTTAGGTCTTTTCCACTTAGAACAACTACTACTTGATAAAACTGACATCTTCTATATGTGTCATATACTCATATTGATGCAGTCTCTCTTGCACAGTACATCTGATTTCTCTTATATCCAGCTTTACTCTAAATCCATTTGTGCTCTGTTCCTTAAGCACACTACAATTACACATTGAGTAGAGCTTGATTATTTCTTTCTGCATTCAAAGTCCTCACCCCACTACCATACAGCATTGCACTTCATACACAAACATCATACAGTCTGCCATTTACCCTAAAACAGAATTTTTTTGTTATCAGATGTAATAACTCTGAACTTAATTACTTTTAACCCTTTCAATCCAGAATTTTTTCTCAAGATTTGCATGTATTTTCTCTAAAATTTGGGTAAAACTATATAGTGTAGATGCTTATTAGACAGTTTATAACGGTGCCAATTATGTAAACACTATTTTTAGTTTGGTACATATTTGTACCATTTGGGTTTTCTAATCTACCAGGTATGTAACATTGTATTTAGATGAAGTACCAGGTATGTACCGGTTATATCAAAATATCGCAGTGAATCTTGCAAAAAAAAAATTGAATATTTCAAATATTAGAGAGTAAGATGAAGGTTGATTGAAAAACTGTATATTTCTACACTCTCTGAGTGGTTGGCGTTAGGAAGGGCATCCAGCTGTAGAAACTCTGCCAAATTAGATTGGAGCCTGGTGTTGCCATCCGGTTTCACCAGTCCTCAGTCAAATCGTCCAACCCATGCTAGCATGGAAGGCGGACGTTAAATGATGATGATGATGATGTGTGTTTAATTCACAGGAAAAAAGTTTCTCTATTTTTATAAAACAACTGGTAAAATCTTAGCTATACAACAAACTACAGTGGTACAAGTGTGTACCTATACAAAACCACAATAGTACAAGTGTGTTCTACTCAAAATTATTTACTTTTAGAAATATGTATTGCAACAATGTTGCAAGAATATTACTATCCAATGCTTATAAACTATGCACAATGTGTTTATGATAAGTTTACAGTGAAGAAAATGTTATAAATAGCTTACTAAAGCATGAGAACCAATAATAAACACTTAAAAGCAGTTGGTAATGGTGAGGAGTTTGTATGCATGGGAGCCTTTTGAGCTGTCATTATAGTGTCATACACTCCAAACATGTCTGGTGCTACATACTTAACAGAAAAACTGGAGTGGAACTATGCTGCCTCACATAGAATGGGAATTTTAAAGATTTGGGTTGTAAAATTTTTGACTGGTACAAATATGTACCAGCCGGGCTGAAAGTGTTAAGGAGCCTTTTAAGCATTTCAAGAAATTTGTTCTAATCTTCTCTTATTGCTTACAGTGTGCCTTCTCTGCCAGCCTGTGATCTGACTATGCCTCTTCATTTATACAGAGTACACCATATGGAGTTCTATGTATTACTTTTCTACATATTGAGCATGACTATTTCCCTGATAGTAGCAAGGTCCTTTCTTCTTTTGTACAGATTAAAATTTCAGTCTTTGCTAAGTTTACTTTGAGATCTTTCGAGTCTTGATGTTACTTCCATATCTGGAATTTTTTTTAAATCTTCAGATTCAGCAAGGCCATCAGCATACCGAAATTCTCACAGCCATCCAGTTTTAAATTCGTCTCTTATGGCTTGAATCAGTGTTTGTCATAGGTGTGTGTGTGTAGAGTGATTGAAAAAGAAGCTATAGAGATTGCAAAAGAAGCAGGCAAATTGCTGCTTTTAATAAAATTAAGGACAAGTATCTGAAACGTTGGATTTTCACTCCTCACAACAATATCTGATCTTTATGGATTAACGCAGATCCGTTTCTTTGGATCCTAGATCTTACCCAATTAAGTCTATAGCTGATGTCCATACATCAGCTGTATAGTCTTGCTGTGAAATAAGGCACACGAACCCATTTTTGGCTGCATGGGCTGAGTGTTGAACGGATTGGTTTCATTGTTTGACAGCTCAAGATTTGCTCATTTCTCTGTCCCAAACAGACAGTGATGGTAATTGAAGGCTACTTAGGAAATTTTAAACATATGCTTAAGTGCAGTCTGACCACGTACTATTAATTGGCACGTAGATAGCCTGACAGTAATTACTTTAAGTGCGTTATGAATACATATACAGTTATAGGGTTATGGATAAAGTATATGTATTTGTTTTCGTATGTATTCTGAGTGCGCAGTTAAACCAAAGAGGGGATTTTTTGGTAGCTTCGGATTACAAAACGAGTCAATTCGATCTTCGCTACAAAACCCTTATAAAAAGTTTTGTCGGCCTTATATCACAATGAAACTAAAATCGTATGGATGTGAGAAATAGAAGGGAAATTCTCCTTCGAAATCATCCTAACATAACCAGAGAGAGATATAAGAAATGTTAAAAAAAAAAAGTTTCTTGGCTGTGTGGTAAGTAGCTTGCTTACCAACCACACAGTTCCGGGTTCAGTCCCAGGCATCTTGGGCAAGTGTCTTCTATAACCTCGGGCCGACCAAAGCCTTGTGAGTGGATTTGGTAGACGGAAACTGACAGAAGCCCGTCGTATATATATGTGTGTGTGTGTTTGTCCCCCTAGCATTGCTTGACAACCGATGCTGGTGTGTTTATGTCCCCGTCACTTAGCGGTTCGGCAAAAGAGGCCGATAGAAAAAGTACTAGGCTTACAAAGAATAAGTCCCGGGGTCGATTTGCTCGACTAATGGTGGTGCTCCAGCATGGCCGCAGTCAAATGACTGAAACAAGTAAAAGAGTAAATACTGTATGTAGGGTTATAAATAAATGCCCCCCCCCAAAAAAAAAAACCGGAGTGGATTTTTACTGTGAAAATTTCGTTCATACTCTCACTCTTTTCTGTAGTCATACATTCTCAATGTATAAAACAAGTTTATAGAACATAAAGACCACATGTTTGTTGGGAAAATATTGCGTTAACTGCCGGATTGTTCGAAAGAATGAATCCTCAGTGGATTTGAATTTTAAAATGTAGTCGAGAGCTAACAAGAGGAACTTGTACGCAATATGCTGAATATAGAAGTTACAGCTCCTTCAACTCGCTGTTTGAGGAAAAGAAAAACAGTAGGTGGTCGCAGCGGAACACCTTCACTCATAGGGCTGATCTAAGTAGAACAAGTAACTATATGGAGAATCTTACAAACTTTCGAGAAGGTGAAATATTTCTTTTTTCGGAACAGTGGATTTCGAAGCACACAAATCTATAAATAATAGCATGCAAATATTGAGTTGAAAAAAGTTCTTCAATAAAAGAATAATAGCAGTGTTAATATATTGCTGACTTGAGGTATATTTTGCAATGTTTCCCCATAAATTAAGCTAAATTGCAATTGAAACCATTTCAATTATCATATGCTGAAAGTACAGTCTGTCACACACCCACTCCATTGTTCGCCTCTCTTCAGATCTGGGACCTTTGTGTCCGAGTCAGACCAATTTTGAGCAATAGTAAGAAAGTGCAGGTGTGATTGTATGATAAGGAGTTTGCTTCTTTGCCACACGGTTCTGGGTTCAGTCCCACTACGTGGCACCTTGGGCAAGTGTCTTCTACTATAGCCACGGACCGACCAAAGTCTTGTGAATAGATTTGGTAGACAGAAACTGTAAGAAGCCCATTGTGTGTGTGTATAAAATATATATATATATATATATATATATATATATAGTTTTTATGTTCGTGTTAATGTGTTTGTTTTGCTCAGTTACAAAACCAATTTTACAAGTACCAGGCCGAAAAAAAAAGGCCCAGAATCTATTCCTTCGACTATAATAAATTTTCAAGGCGGTACCCCAGCATGGCCGCACTCCAGCGATTGAAATAAATCTAAGATAAAGTAAAGTAAATGGAAAAGAATTTCTAATTGTCACACGGAATGATAATGAGGTAAACGGATATGACGTTTTCATATTTCCGGGTTAGCTAGAATTTTACACGTGCTCTCTCGAACCATGGTCAAGAAAACTTACCAAACTATATTTGTTATTTATAACAGATTTATATTTGTTAGCTGAGTGTTTTGTTTAACCTCGCCGTACTTGTTTGTCTTGTGTGTAAATATATATATATATATATATACATAAGTTCAAAGGAGAAAACAGTAAAATTGAAGATTGTCGAAAAGTTAGTACTTGGAATGACTACGAAAATTAATGGAGATTCAAGAAAAAAGATGAAGAAAAAAGTTGGTATTATTTTTATTCACATAGATGTTGTATTTTGATTTTGTTGTAGAAGGATTTTCACTTGTATAAACAACTTTACTTAGCTTTATCTACTCTGCTCTCAGTTGTATATACTGAAACAATAAGCAAATGAGGTTTTCTGTTGAATTTTCAATCAATTCTTTGAGTAGCGTGAGTGAGTTAATGTAAATTCAGTTATTTTTTTTGAAAATTGTCCACTATATATCTGTATATATATATATAAAACTTTTGTTTTCCGATCGGATTTTTAAATGTATACTTTTACGAAATAACACTTGTTATATTTTTAATAATCACTATAAATTTGCTTCTACACGTGAGATGTACCGCCATAAGAAGACTTCTGTCGTAATTATAAAGAATGGACTGCTTCACGTGAAGTACCTGAAAGGATAATTTCTTTATACTTAATCTCATGTAAAATTTTGTAATTATATTTATGATAATTTGTCGACAACGACGAAATAGAACTTGAAATTTTGGGGGGTTTATCATTGTACTTGAGGCTTTTTTAGTAGATTGATCGGTGGATAAGTCAAACTTTAATAATTATAATATACCTACAAAAGTGTGCCCCCTCGCCCAACTTTGTTTCCTCATAACTTTTAGAAAAATGGAGGTTTTTATTTTAACGATCTATATTGGCATTTACTACGCTCACCAAAAATCGGTCGTTTTAACCAACATAGTTGTGTGAAGTACACGTGTTTGTGTGTGTGTGTGTGTATGCATAAAAGCTACCTCCGCTATAATACGGAAGGGATCACATAGAAACTACTAGTACAAAAATATAAAAGTGGATACTTTCTCCGAAACCTCTAAAAGCGTGCTGTTTATCTCTGTAGAATATACCATAAACTGTAAATAACAACTCAGTTCATTTAATCCTAGTAGTCACTTGTATAAAATGATTTATTTGTAAATCCAGTCAATGTAGCTTGTTTCTATATTCACGCGCATATTCGACAACTAAACGCGCGCGGAGTTTCTGTAGTAGTCGTTGGAATCGAACCCGGAATCGCATAGTTGCGAAGTGGACTTTTTAACCACAGCCATGTTTACCTCTCCACATAAATATTCTACAATAATACAAGCCTAGATTAGCCTTCCAAAATGCATTTTCAGAAAAGGATAATCAACCTAATAAATATAGAATCTAAATTTGATATATGCCAGTAATGTTGAGGAATCTAAGAGTAGATCTTTGTGCAAATGCGCTCCGCCCCTTCTGTCTTCAGTATTTCAGTGTCTGTGAAGCTACAATACCGAATTGATGCCGGTATTATTAGGCGGAGTCCTTGCATAATCGTGAGAATTTCTGAAAATTCTTATAAAGAAAAATGGGGTCTAATGCAGTTTCGCACCTCTTCTTGAAAAATGCTTTTTTTTTTTTAAAGTTTTTTTTCTTCAGATTCCTACGTTTCAGATGTCGGAGATTACGAATATACAAAAAAATACCCCACCACCGCCACCAATCCCATTTAAAATTTTGAACTTTTTTCGAAATTTTTCCCCCCTATGTTTTAGATATGCAAGAAACCACGTTTTGAAACTTTTAAATTCAATAAGCATATAGATATGTGTATAAAGAGATAGATATGAATGTCTTCCTGTGGCTAAAAACATTAGTAACACAGTCTTCTATAGGACCGCCACATTTAGTTGACAATTATTTTATAAATAAATGGACAGGGATGAATAGTTAGACAAATAAATAAATGGATGAAAAAATTCACAATTTAAAATCGGGGTGGGGTGGAATTTGAGCCCCTTATTAAACTTAATGTTAAATATTAATGTTTGTTTCTCATAAAATGTTGTTTATTTAATTTACATTAAATTACTATTTACTGATATTTAAGGCAAACAAAAGTAAAACGCAAATTCTTTCCCTTTAAATGTTTTTGTCTGTATTTAATTTCGATTTGCATCTCTAAAACGTAGGAATCCGAAAAAAGTTTTTCAAAAAAATTCATTTTACAAGAAGTGCGAAACTGCATTAGCCCCGAAAAATGTTATGATGTGCTTCGATCAGAACTCTACCTGTTATTTTTACCTTGTCGCGTATAATTTGAAAACTATTTTGCTGCTATTTCTAAACCCGGTCAAGCAACCACGCCGATGTCGACTTGGTAGTAATATAGTTTCGTGTGTTGTCCATTCTAAAGTCAACCGTGATTGAGTGGTTCTATGACCAGTGGCTCTGAAGCCGTTCGTCTGTTTTTTTTTTCTTCTCCAAGTAGGCTTTCCTCAGAACTATGTTATCCAATACATCCATCCTTCTTCAGACGATAAGATGCGACTTAAAGGATATTTGGCTGGTATTTCTAGCAGGCTGTGAGAAAGGGGTGACGTTTCGAGCAGTTTTTCTTTGAAGGGATAGCTTAGCCCATCATTAAGCAGACATGTATGATTTAAGGTATTACAGTCGTGACCACCTCGTTTTTTTTATTGGTACGTTTAGGACTACTATATCAATATGATGTGTCCTTTATGTGATGAGACTTGTATGGTTTGAGTAAGATTTGGATGCTGTGTCTAGAGTACGTTGAGTGACCACAGAAGAAAAAATAACTTGCTCATTGATTGCCAAAACGATGGTTTATAATATTAGATGCGAGCCACAAAGTGGAACGTGGTAAAATTAATTTAGATTAGTGGTTAAAATTATATAATAGCTAACGTGTCACATGGAAGAAAAGCAGGTTGAACGGATGTGACGTTTTCATATTTCCTGAGGCGTCAGCTTCCCACACGTGCTTATCTGATTTGGGTGCGCGAACCAAGTTCAGTGACGTGTTTAGTCGAGTTTATTTATTTGAAATTTTCGGCATTACCAGCTATTTCTGAATATTATAAAATCGAATTCTCACAGGCCGGAGAAAATTAAAAAGCGTTAACTCAAGGATGACTGCGAAATCTAGTGATGATTCGGAGAAACTCAAGAAAAATGTCAGTTTTGTTTTAGTCTTTTAAATATTATATCAAGTGTTTCACTCACCCCATATTCAAATATAGATTCCACTTATATTTTGTATGAAAAAGATACCAGGTTTCAATCACTAAAAAAAAAGTCTAAGAATGAAAATATAACGAAGATTTTTAACATATATGCAAATCTTTGTAGAGCTCTCTTAAGTTAATAATCCGGTTTAAAAATTCATTATTGTATTTATTATAATCATAAACGAATATTGAATTTAAAAATTCAATTTAGATGTTTCTATTATTCCAAGTCTATTTTGTCCTTGATTAAATGTATTTTGATGGAAGATATGGACACGTGCACAGAAACAAATTTATGGCATTCTTTTCCGATTTCCAGTTTAAGTGATTCCCCTATATTGAGATCGTAACCATTCGCTTTGTGCATATTTCGATTTTGCACTGTCGCAATTAGAATATATCCGGAATTGATAACCACTTGTTCATATGTATACATCCACACAGGTATCACAGATATATTTGACACACTTATTACGTTAGCAATGTGAAAAATTTCCCCACTGCTTTATAGCGATCGAGTCACACTCGGGCGCACGCGTGAATTCTCAATGCGATTGGAAGACTAATTTTGTTTATATCCTTGTCCGGACACTTAGATATTAAAATTGAATATATTCGCGCCCATTTGTCAATTGCGTTCATCTAATAATGGATTAATTTACATTTATTGCTTGATAATTAAATAATACCTTAACTGTATCATTGGATATATAAAGCATGGCAACTTTTAAAGTAAGTAATATTATACATCAACTTAAGATTATTTTTCAGATCTGTATAGAAAACTAAACGCGATTCCGTTCGTTGATTATGAACTTCCTAATATGACATATGCCTCCAGTTTATATATGTAATTACTGTTTCTTGATTGACTTATTAACTTAGGCTTGGACGTTTAGGTGAACTGTACTTTATTTCCAGCTTAGTGTTGTACGTATCTAGTAGCATTCGGTCAGTGACCACTTGATCACAAGTGTGCGGCGAAATTTTCGGGCACTTAGTATTAAGAAATATTCGAAATAAGTTTCTATGTTCTTAAATTTGCTAAAATGACTGGCTCTTCCATAATATAATTATTTCGTTAACACACTGTGTCAGATGAACTCACTCGCCAAACGAGTACAATTACGAAATATTTCAGTTATATTTTAATACAGTAACGTTTAACAAAATATGATTTTGATCTAAAAAGCATTTGAGGTCTGAAAAACTAGTATGATTTTATTTCGTAATTAACTTCACTTGGGGGTTTTCATCTCAAGCTCAGCATTTTTAATGCTTATTAAGATTGTTATTTTAAGCTCGTTACGAACGTGCCGTTATTGGTTGCATTTTAGTATCTAACAGAATACTTGTAACTTAGGAAGTGCTGCTAACTGGGTCATGGCTGATGGTTTGTTTAGCTCTAGTTTGTCGTGCTAGTAAAAACGTGAAAGCTTTTCGTTAATCAATATGAACGTTGCTTTTACTCATGTTAACTTTATATCGATTGTATTATACTTTTTACTCTGTTGCATATTGTGTGTGATTGTATGTGTGTGTATATATATATATATATATATATATATATATATATACACATACACACACTTACCAGAGAAACTGAACATTGACGGGGTTAAGCTATAATGAATATCTATATTTATAAGAGTACATCAAGAACCGCCTGCTCTTTATCTCGTTAGAAAACCACACATATACAGGCAAAAGCGTGGGGCGATATTATAATTCTAACTTCAGGAAAAGAAAAGTGCTTTCATCTCAGTCCACTAATTGAAACTTGTATGAATTTCAATTTGATAAGATTACCTAATAGTACATCTATGATCGTTTAGCTTATGGGCACATGTTAAAGATAATTTTTTATTTTTCATGTCCTGTTCCGTTGCATGAACAACACAGATTTATCTATTTTCCCTTTTACTGCTTCAAAAATAATTTCAGTGCTATCTTGGTCGATTGTCGTTCGTCCATCCCTTTTCCGCCATTACTGCAACTAAGTCGCCCGTTCCTCTCACAGTCTATAATATTCAGAATATGAAGTGCATAACATTTATTCACTCTTTTTCTTAGAATGCATGCCTGTAGTTATCTCGAGTAACTTATTCAATATTAAAGACATCTTCTATTCTTGTAATCTATTTTAAATCAAGTTGATTCCTTCGTTGTACTTAGACACGTGGATGTCTACAGAATGCACTTTTAAAAATAGTTTCTTTGTTGCAAACGATATATAATGCTGTAGTTTGTCAAATGGTAGTAATGGCACAGTACCAAATATAATCTATTATAATATTTCAAGTTTCCAAGATATGATCCTTAATTTTTCTTTTAATTTGGTTGGATTTAAAATAACGTAGCATAATACTTTTATATTTTGGAATACAATTTCTTAGGAAATTCGATCTCAATTTCTGTTGATAGATCAATTTTCGATTATTGTTATTATACAGTAATGTAAAATCTGCAATGATTATCTTCTAACAATTATTTTCTAATGAAATAAAAATTACAATGTTTATGTTCTAACAATTATTTTCTTTTGATATCCGACTGTTACGACATCAGTGTTAGTAGCTATTTAAGATATTTGTAATTTTGGAAATTAGATTGTAATCGTTATTAGAAATAGTTCCGACTATATAGGCGCAGGAGTGGCTGTGGGGTAACTTGCTTACCAACCACATGGTTGTGGGTTCAGTCCCACTGCATGGCCCCTTGGGCAAGTGTCTTCTATAGCTTCGGGCCGACCAAAGCCTTGTGAGTGGATTTGGTAGACGGAAACTGAAAGCCCGTCGTGTGTGTGTATATATATATATATTGTTTTTCGCCATGATAGATCGCTAGCCATATTATACATTCTTCATTTTCTCTCCCTGTTTCTTTCTGTGGAAGAGCGTAGGCTCGAAACGTTAAAGACTTTTTCACTTCCCGAACGTTAAACTAATACATCTGTTTGTTGTCTACATCACCTGTCTTCCTATTTTTTTTTTTTTTTGTGAATTCTCCCTATATATATATCTTAGTATCTGTGTTTGTCCCCTTACCATTGCTTGACAACCGATGTTGGTGTGTTTACGTCCCCGTAAATTAGCGGTTCGGCAAAAGAGACCGATAGAATAAGTACTAGGCTTACAAAGAATAAGTCCTGGCGTCGATTTGTTCGACTAAAGGCGGTGCCCCAGCATGGCCGCAGTCAAATAAGAGAAGAAAAATATATTTTAAGATTGTGGTGTTGAGTCTAATCCTGTGTTTCATTGGTTTTATTGATTTCAGTTGAGAAGTTTTTAAATTATATAACATACATGACCATGCAATATTCAGAAATATTCATACTACATGGTTCCTGAATCGATTCTATTGTGCGGCACCCGGTGCAAGTGTTATCTGTAACTTTGACTTGAGTAAGGCTTTGATAAATTTGGTAGTCGTGAATTTCGAAACCATATCATTGCATTGGTTTGTCTATATTGCCGTAAAATGGTGCGTCGAGTTACGTCCCTTCCGATAATCAGATCGGTAAAATATGTACTGGGTCGATATGATTGACTAAGACCTTTGAAAGCGGTGCCCAAGCATAGCTGCAGTCCTACGACAATCCAACCAATAGAATATGTAACTTCTCTATAATAAATAGTACGTTACTTTTTGATATTTACAATGTCTTTTTAGTTTATACTTTTAGAGAAAATTATTCCTTTAAATAAAAAGTAATTTTACCTTGTAAGGAGTAATTAAAAGAAATTTTAATGGTACTTGGATATACTAAATAATTAACTGTAAGTTTTCACTAGGTCATTTAATTAACTGTATCTTGTGTTGGAATAGAATATTGCGGAAATTTACATGGTTTTAGTTTTTACATACTGAGTTTCAATTCTGAGTTAAGGAATAGGATGGATTCATTTAGCTCTTTTGTAACTGCTTGAACTCATTTTGAAAATAAAGAATTTGGTAGGATTTAGTAAAATGATCTTAGCCTTTTAATACCCACCAGCTCAGTTTAAAGGTATGTTTTTAATCAAAACTGCCTTTCATGATTTTGTTGATTTAAACACTGGTTTTTAAAAATTATTTGAAAAGTATTGAGTTAGCCAAAAAGTTCAGTTTTTGTTGGCACTAAACTTCAAGCACTCTAATAAGTAGCTAACTTCAGTCTGTCTCTTGTGCATGTGCACTCATTAGCTACTTGACACTTAAACACAGTTTGATGCAAACTTGCTGCTATGAGAAAGGTTGCATTTTGTATGCTTGGGATTACCCTGAAAATGGAAAACTAAACTGAACATTATTAACACCTCATGCTATTTTATTTAAAAAAAGGTAAGAAAGTGGCAGAAACCTGCAGGATGATATGTGCTGTATATGGAGAGGATGTTCTTACGGAATGTGTGTGCCAGAAATAGTTATCAAGATTTCAATCAAGTTTTTCGGTTCCAGATGCACTTTGCAGCTGAGATTAACAGCAGCATCAATCCCCATTATACAACCAGGATATCCAAATTGAATGTTGAAAACCATCTGCATCAACTTAGGTCAGCAGGCTCAGTCTTTGGGTCTCGCATTAATTGAATGAGATAAACCTCTCTCCCAGCAGATTTCAATCAAAGAAAGCACCCCCCCCTCCCCCTTTTTTTTTTTGAAGAGAATGGTGGTCGGGGATGGAAAAGAGTTATCTGTAACAATGTGAAATGCAAACAGATCATAGAGGAACGTTCAGAGCACGATTTCACTTGAAGTTTGTATTTTCAATTTGGGATTGGGAAAATGTCTTGTACGAGCTTTTCATGGACATGATCATCAATTTGGATGTGTGCTGTGACCAGCTGAACAAATTAAATGGAGTGATCCACCAGGAGCTTCCAGCACTTGCTTATTATAAGGCCACTGTCTTTCATCACCACAGATGTGGTGGTGGAAGTTACTGGGGCTTCGGTAGGTTTCGCCACACCCTAAAAATTGAATCTTGAGATTTTCACCTGTTTTAATCTCTTCAAAATTCATTGAATGACCAGATGAAGAGGATGTAATAATTCACCCGGATGTGTTTTTTTTACTGTAAAGATGGAAAATAATGGATCTGCTCACAAGATGGCAGAAGATACTGTAATGAAACAGTAATTATATCATTGACTGAATAAATCACATTGTGTTTAAAACTGGTTTTATTTTCCCCTTAAAAAACTGAATGGACTTTTTGGCCAACTCAGTACTTAAATAGAAATATGATAAAAAGTTAGGAACATACAAGTATTTTTGACTAACAAAGTAGATCAGTCTTGGGGTTGCAGTTTTTTGTCATTTTAGGTAAGATTAGAATATGCTGAAAATACTTTTATATATCTTCAAGTAAATCAATTGGTCAGTTTCATCCTTTTCCAAGCCATATCAAGAGAATGTTGCAACATATTAAATACACAATCAGATTTAGCATTTTGTCTGAACACTTGTTTCTTCATTAGAAAATTTCAGTTTATCTTTCTTTCTTTTTTTTACTGACAGGAAAACAAAACCAATATGAATGGAAATGCTTCTAGTGCATCTGATAATGACAAAGTTGATCCCCAGGTGGAAATTGGTGCTTTTAGTAATTTCCGTATTTCTGACACCTCTATTCAAAAATTGAAAGGTATTGTTTTTTGTTCTTTCTTCAGCTAAAACTTTTATTGTACTAATTTTCTGTGCTAATAAAGTCAATATGACGATTTCAATTCCCCTAAAACTTGAATGGATCAGTAAGTTGAATTTATGTTAGTATAGTATATGGAATGTATTCTATATATAGATGGTATAGTATATAGAATGCATGGATTGTATTCTATATATATATATATATATTCTATTATTAAGATTTTTTTTCTCTTTGTATGCAGGCATACACAATGTATTTAATTCCTGCTCCCCTTCCATTTATTTCATATACTTACAAGATATACTCAGTCAGTCAGCTTTCAACAGTTGATCATTTCATAGTTTCTTGTCTTCAAGACATAGCTATACACAGTGCTATATAAATGTGAAATATAAGTAGTTGAAATTGTGTAATCAGAACTTAACCTGATTCAATAAGTATGCAATTTGGACCGAAGTTCTGTTGAATCAGTTATTGCAGAATATATGAGAGTGAAGAAGATAAACCCACTAGTATGGCATCTAATATACACTGGATTGTACATGTGAAGTAATATGAAGTGCTAACTAGTCAAAATCAACCATGATTCACATGAAATTGTCAGAAGGCAGATTCATCGATACAAAAGCTCATGCTTGCTGTCAGCTAGGATTATGTCTCTGTATTACATTGCTTTCCTGTTGCAACTCAGATATGTATTACTACATCTTGCCATAAATTCATCCTTAAATTACATTCTTCACTTACGGCTACCATTTTCAGAATATTGTAAACGGCTCTACTTATTTCAAATCATTGGTGTGGGCTTATATTTCATTAATGACTGGCTATAAAGATTATTGTACTGTATAGTTTACCATATGAAGACTTGTGAGGTCTGTTATCCTTACAACTTTTCACTTTAGTTGCTGTTATTTTAGTCAGTGTAATACTGAAGACCATCATTGATATGCATTATCTAAATAATTTAAATTAATCTTTCATATTTCAGCACTGTTTCATTATCTTATCGTCATTTAATTTTTTGCAGCCAATAGTATTGATTATCTTTTTCCAATTCAATCACAAACTTTTGATTATGTCTATGATGGCCACGATGTTATTGCTCAAGCACGTAAGTCCTGTTCATTTCAATTCTTTATGATGTTGGTTTCATAATGTAATCTGTTTTTGTCTATTGCTTAATCAAAGAAGTGCAGCACTTGTGACCTTTTTCAGGTCCTTTGAAACTTGTGGAAGTGAGCTATCCTCATATCAGAGACCTGGTTTTGAATTGTTGGAATAAAATATATTTCACTGAAGGCTGAAATGACCAATTGAAGGTGTTACACTACTTGATAAAGTCCCCCCCCCTCCCGAACAGGGATGGTCCTCCAGTGGGCTTCCACGCAGTTTTATCAACCAAATTCTACTAATAAGGCTAAGATTGAATCAAGGCTACTCTTAGCAGACACTTGTCCAAGATGCCATAGCACCATGTCTGCACTCATGCCTGTTGTAACAGCAATGTAATTTCACTAAGTAAACACTTATTACACACTACCTCACATTGTTATGGAAATGTTCTCTAGTCCTTCTATTTAAACCTTATTTTTACAGTGCTTTATCCCTTTTTGAAAAGAGTGCAAAATATAAACAAAGGAATAAGGAAGCCATAATGAATTTGAAAATGTTTGTGTAAAATCCAGCATTCTTCCTCTTTCCCATTAATATATTCTGTTTCTAGCTTACTGACCTACATGTGATTTTTTTTTTTTAAGCCACTTGTTTCATACTGTACAAAAGATAATTGTTTTATATGCCAATAAAACTTGTCTATAGGTAAGGAAGGAAGATTATAAGGCCAAATAAATGTTTTTGCTACACACGGACATCTCAAGTAAATAGGCACCATTTTTGAAAGATTTATTTCTAGAAATCAAATGATGTCATGTGATGCGTTGAAATACCTAATCTAGTATTTAGTAGACATGCTTTGTTCAGTTTTTAATGATTTAAACTGTTTGGGGATCTTACTCATGAGTAGTAGTGTCTGCTGCACACATGAAACTGTATAATGAGGGGTGTCTGAGGTGCCAGTGTATATGCTAGGCAACCTCACAAAGTGTGTGTGTCAAATTATGTGGAGTTGTTTTATATGCCATCGAGTTCAATTGAAAATCCAGTTCCTGCACAGTTCTTTCATGTCCAATATTACAATTCTGTCATTTGTTCCAATTGAATTTTGATTAAAATTTGTATGTTGATAAAACAAAAATGTTAATTCACGGTTATTTTAGTATTTACTAATATAATTGAAGAAAGTTTAAACAAAAAACACTAAATTATTTATTACATTCTTTGTCATCTGTTTCTTTGTAATTTATTTTAACATTTTTCTGTCTTCAGGAACCGGCACTGGAAAAACAGTAAGTTTGCTCATTTGATGATTTCTTTAGTAATTTTCATTCATTCATAACTATGAATAAAAATTGTTGGTATATTTTGACTTTTGCATCTACACTTATAAAGTTTTATTTGTTGCTAACCATTTCAAGAAAACCACTTTTCATTCAAAAAAATTACTTGACTTATCTTCATCCACATTAAAGTTTAGATAGAAGTGAATGACTTAAAAATGATTTTGGTGTGTGTTACAGAATGACTGAAGGTGAAAATAATTGTTTATTAGTTATATGGTCTTTGGAGGTAAGCCAAATCTATTGAGATTAATGGATCAACCATGTCTGAACCCAATAATCCTCCACTGAATCTTTCTCCATTATAGACATTCTTAGATACAACTTTATTAAAAAAGAGGAAGAACATATTGGATGATAAAGTACATTGCTTGAAAAGAAAGATGTCATATCATGACAGGAATTCTTTTCAGCACTAAGCTTGCTTTATCAGTGCTGAACTGATACTAAACATTCTTGTTCATGGGAGAAATGTTCTTTGGAATTGGTATTACTACTATTTAAATGTCCTTTAACTTGGCTTTTTTGAATGACGTAAAAGTGGTGGTTTGTGGAAAGATTATGATATATTTATATTTTGAATGTAACTTCTCAACCATTGTTAATGGAATTTATATAGGTGCTATCTAGAAAGCAAATTTTAAGTGTTCCTCTTATATAATCAGCAACATTATATTAAAATTTTGTTTAAGGACAGTTAAACAAATTGTGCCTTAATTATCTCTTTATACATAGGTGTTAACTGCTTTGTTTTATTTCAGCTTTCTTTTGTTTTGCCACTGGTAGAAAAACTGATTAAAAAAAAGAAAACAAAAGAAGGTCGAATGCCTAGGGTAAGAAAATAATTATGCTTTATGACGTATCTCTGTAATAATTCTACATAATTTTTACGTTTTCAAAACCACCTAAGATTTCTGTTTGTATTTAAATCAAAATATTGATGAGAATCATGTTATTACATTTGTGATGACAGAATTTCATTTGGTAAACAGGCTGTAAACTATTGCCAATTGTGTTGGAGATTTTAAGAATTTTTGATAGTTTCCCCCATCATCATCAAATGTCTACTGGCATGTGTTTTGCGGCTTGATGCCCTTCCTAACACAACCACTTCACAATGTACTGAATGCTTTTTAAGTGCTACCAACATGAGCGCTTTTGTGTGGTACCAGCATGGGTGTTTCTATGTGGCACCAGCATGTACTAGCCCTCAGGACAAGGGCCCCTTTTTGAGAGTAGGACATATAGGACATGCCTGCATGTATGGACAGCCACAGTCTTACTTAGTTTGATGTATCTTCTCAAACAAACTGCCCGAAGTCTTGGTCTCTTGTTATCTCCTCTGTGAGGCCCAACGTCTGAAGATCCTCTCATTATTTCATTCCATGTCTTCCTGACACTGCCTCTTCCACAGGTTCCTTCCACAATTAGATATTGGTACCTCCTTAAACAACTGTTCTCATCCATATGCTTTACATGAATCATACCACTGCAGTCTTCTCTCTTGCACACTACAACTGATGCCTCTTACCTAATTTTTATCTTAAATTGTTTACACTCAGTTGTAAATGCATACTTACATTACCCATCCAGTGGAGTGTGCTAGTTTCATTTCTTTCAAGCCTTTGGATGCCCTCTGTAGTTATAGCCCATGTTTCACTGCCATGTATCATAGCTGTATGCACACAGGTATCATAGAATCTGCTTTTTACTCTTGGGGAGAGGCTCTTTGTTAAAATAACCAGGTAGTGGAAATGATGATGATTAAAAATAAAATAAAATGAAGCATTTGAAAGTATTTCTCATACAATATTTTTGAAATTAACTACACCTAATTTTTAAGTCTTCAGAAATTACTCAAAATTTATTGACTATTTACATTAGTATATTTCCTTTCAAGTGTTCTCTATGACATTGAAGATCAATCAATGTGCACAGTTCTTTTTTTCTGTGCTTATTATAAAATAATTGCTATATTTGTTTATTATATATAGTCATATTTCAACAAAAATTGTATTCCATTGATCACTTCCATATTTTTTGATTAAAAAAAAAAAATTGTGTCTTACAAATTTCACAATTATTTTAGAATTTAATTGAAACACTAAATAGTGAAAGGTGTGTTGAATATTTATTTTCTTTGTATGATGTTTTGCCTAAATTATCTGAATTTAATTTTTTTAATTTTTTATTTCAATTTTCGTGTTTTCTAGGTATTAGTCTTACTCCCAACTCGTGAGTTAGCTAAACAGGTATATGAAGATTTTCTAAAAGTCTGTGGAGAGCTTTCTGCCTTTTGCTTTTATGGTGGAGTACCATATGAACCACAAGGTTAGTAATGTTGGTTAATAATGTAAGGTGCATGCATACACATGTATTGTCATCTGTTTTTGCATTGGCTGTACTCTTTCTCCACCAGTTTTTTTTTCTATCGGTCTTCACACAACAAAACCACTGAGTTACAAGATTTATTATTTACAAAAGACTAATGGCAATGTGAGGACAAGCTGAGAAAGGTACTTGGGTACACACCTCACCTGCAGGCTTCCCTATTCTTTCCATCTAGCAGTTACATTCGAAATATTAGTCACCTTGACCTACACTTCCATGCAATAGAAATCATGAAGCTGCAAAGTGAATTTCAAAAGTCATTTATATATACATACAGATACATATGCATGTGTGGAGGTGCTTAGGTGGAATGTATGTGTTTAGGTGGCTCATATATGTGTTTAGGTGGCTCATCGTGCAAAATAAGGTTTAATGCGAAGAAAGGCAGCCAGGAGATCCATGGCTGTTACTTACAAGCTACTGTGGCTTAGTAGTGTGTATATGCTTTTGTTTATTGCTCTGTAGTTGTGAGCAAACATTGACACCCCCGCTCCCGTTGACCCAATAGAATATCAAGGAGGTGACACTTTGAAAGCAGACTGGCCTACACAAGCACTCTGGTGATACTCAGTGTTGGCTGAATAGGCTGGAACATGAATGAAGTGGCCTTGCAAAAGCACAATGTGCCATCTGGTCCTGGAATTGAACCCATAGCCTTCACTAAGCTGTATGCCTTCAATAATATATACAATATTTTTGTGTGTACATTTATAGAATTTTATTGTGTTGTTACTGATTTGGTGTATGCAGTTACAAATTAATTTTGTTAGGACTGCTTTTATTTGTATCTTGTGAGCAATTTATAAAGCTCATTGATTATTAACGATAGTACTCTTAATTAAGCATTAATTAGTAATACTTATTTCAGTAATATATCTAAATAATTGTATAAATATTTTCATGTGATCACCAATTCCTTACATTCTGAAGGTTGCTTGTGGTAAAAGAATTTTTTTTGGCTGTGTAATTAACCAATTCATTACATAGATTAGCAGATATTTATATCTTTATATCAATGACTCTTGTTTTCTTCTATACTATCATTTCATGTATTCAACAAGATTTTTATTTCTTTTAGAGCGTGCATTGTGGAAGGGCTTGGACATTTTAGTTGGCACACCAGGCCGTATTCTTGATCACATCCAGAAAGGCAATATGTCTTTGCAGAAAGCTAAACATGTAGTTTTGGATGAAGTTGACCAGATGTTGGACATGGGCTTTGCTGAATCTGTTGATGAAATTTTAAAGGTTGCTTATGACAAAGGTAATATCTGTGGAAATTTTGAAATTAACTATTTGATGATAAGAGTAAGTTTATTGTAACACTTGGTACACAAAATCTATTAGCTAAAAGTAAAAGCATAGTTATATGTAGTTCACATTTTTCTATACAAATAATACATATTTCCTTATTAAAATAACTTTCAGTGGACCCTCTCTCATTTTGTTGTATTTTGGTGATTCATGCCAATAAAACACACTGGGTCTATTTTGCTTCCTTTATTATTAAACTATTTTACCAATTAACGAATTAATTGAATCAATCATCAGTTCTTTCATTGCCATTCACATCTTTATCATATGCCCTTTCTACCTAGTTTACTAATTCTATATTTATATTTATGAGAAGGTGAGAGTATCTGACTGTGTGACATGATGTGGATTCTTTGTGTGAGAGTGTGTGCGTGCACACATTCCCACATATTTGTATGGTGTGGATTCTGTGGAAAGTGAGAGTGGCTAAATGTTTATTTATCTACTTTATGGTTAGTGTCTTTGTGATTAGACTTTGCATGTATGGACATTCACTTTTTGTATTCTTGGGATGGTATGTACCAAATTAGAATTATATGACTGTTCATCTTACATTCTTATAATTCATAGGAATAAGGGATGGTAAATTCCTTATTCACATCATGTGGATTTTTTTAATAGATAAATTCTTTGATATATGACTTAGCTAATGTTACTATGATTGAACAGTGTACATTCAGCAATTTATTTTTTGTAAATCCACAGAGGATGAAGGACATAAGCCACAGACGTTACTTTTTTCTGCAACTCTGCCGCCCTGGGTGTATAGAACTGCCCAAAAATACATGAAAAAAGATGTTAAGAAGGTTGACTTGATTGGCCAGCAACAAATAAAGACTTCTACAACTGTACAGGTATGTTATGAAGCTCTAAACTTTAGATTTTAATTGCTCTGCTATTAAAAGAAATATTTGTTCCGGTTCAGGATAGATTAACTGTTAATATTACATCTAATTTACCATGATCTCGAGATTTACATAGGTGTTATAAAGTCTCACAGGTATCATAAATCTGTGACCTTTTGCCAAATTCGTGTTCAACATTAGTCTTGTAATCCTATGGTATTTCTTTTAGTAGCATTAATAAGCTTTCACTCAGCTGTTACTTGTGGCCAAAGAAAATTTTAGCACTTTCAAAACATAGTAAACAATCAGTTTTGTTTTGCTGTCTTAGACTTTTCAGTACTAAGAAGGCTCACTTTTAACCCTTTCGTTACCAAACCGCCCAAAGCCGCCCGAAAAAAATTTTGGTTCATGTGACCAAGCCGCCTGTAATCACCTATTCATATTTAAATGAGAATATCTGAGCAAATCTCGTTAGTACATTCGTGAAAACACGTGATTATTTGTGTAAACAGTTCAGCTATAGTTTTGTACGACGATCAACGTGTTTTTTTAATTTTGGGAGATTTTTTTCCAAATTTGTTCCTGTTGTGTTTTCAAAATTTGT
>NC_068985.1:33893806-33894807 GCF_001194135.2 Octopus bimaculoides
CAGTAATGTGCACAACTCTTCTATAATAATATTTTTTTGTATACCCAATTGAATATTAGCTAATAACCCATTTTCTATAGCGATGTTTGAACAAAAATTTAAATAATTTTATATTTTGTTGAATTTACCTGTAATTAAAGTCACTTTGTGACAAAAATTTTGGTATAGAATTGGTTGAGAACCTTTCGTTAATTTATCTTCCAAAAATCACATTAATATGTTGATAAATAAAAAAGTTAGTTGTTTAACGAAACCAGCCTAAATTTATGATTATGTTAGAAATTAATTGAAACACATAAGGGGTGTAATTTGGTTAGAAATATGGTAACGAAAGGGTTAAATAGAAACATCAACCAAAATCTTATTGCACAAAGGAAAGCAAGTGATTTCAATGGGTAAAAGTTCTATCAGTATTATATAAGGCTCTTTTGCTGTGTTGTATTTTAAACACTAAATATAACAGTTAATACAAAGGTTGGTTAAATTTTTAATCCATTTCAAAACTAAAGCAGGGGTCTTATTTGATTTTGTCACAAAGCTATTAAAATAACATTGATTATAAATGCAGTTTTTAAAAAAAGTATAATTTTTACTTTCCAGCACCTTGCTATCAAATGTAGCATTCAAGACCGTAACAGTATTATTGCTGATATAATCCAAGTGTACAGTGGTAATCATGGTCGTGCCATTGTGTTCTGTCAAACAAAAAAGCAAGCTGATGAGCTTGCTGTTAGTGCTTCAATGAAGTTAGATGCTCATGTGTTGCATGGTGACATTCCCCAAGATAAGAGAGAACTTGTCCTTAAGGTAAGATATTTATTTAAACTTCGTAAAATTTGAAGTATAATTAATGGCTACATTGAACTTAATGAAACACTGCTCATTAATTAGTTTTATTTATTTCTGTGCAATATTTGTTTAAATTCTTCATTGAATAGCAGTCCTAAATTAAATACTCCTTTAAATAATTGTCTTAAGATACAATATGAATTTTGTACTTA
>NC_068985.1:33894862-33896637 GCF_001194135.2 Octopus bimaculoides
CTGTTTCACTGGTGAAATTGGTGTATATGTTAAAGATTTTATGACAGCTGCAGTTATTTCAGAAATATTACTACTAGCACAGAAGATAAACATTAAATACACTGGAATAGTATGGATTAAGTTAGTTTTGTATGTGTGTGTGTGTGATTCGGCATTTTTCATCTGTATTCTATAGTATTATTTTTGTAGCTTTTCTCCTTTTCTGAATCTATCCTTCTACTTGTGTTAATATTCAGAGCTTCCGCGATAGTAAGTACAAAGTTCTTCTAACAACTGATGTTGCTGCAAGAGGCTTAGATATACCAGAGGTTGATTTAGTTGTGCAGTGTAGTCCACCAAAAGATACAGATGCCTATATACATCGCTCTGGAAGAACAGGACGTGCTGGCCGTTCAGGGATAAGTGTTTTATTTTATTCACCGCGCCAAGAAAGTGACCTTATGCAAGTTGAACGAAGAGCTGTGAGTTATTTTATATTATGCATATCATTTTATTCCCTTATTGTTATCAAATTAAAGTTCATATATGGGATAGACATAGTCCTTTAATCTATTTAACACCACTATTTGATCCATAGGTAAGTCAGTAAAAAGAATCAACGAATTAAGAAGTTTGCTATACCACTATTTTGGTCTTGGGTTTCAAGCTACTGCACAGTACCTTTGACTGAAACCTCAGGTTAATCTATGCATTGAGTGGAATTTTGTTGGTGGAAACCATGTTGACTTTGTATGTGTGCACGCACACACGCATGGCTGTATGGTTAACATGTTTATAATTGTAACCACATGGTTTCAGCTTTTATCTCACTGCATTATACCTTGAGCATGTCGTTGGCTGAAACTATACTGAGGCTTGTTTATATGTGTGTATATTGTTTGTGCTTCTCCATGCATCCTCACATTGTGCATTGTCTCCCATAAAGAGTATATCTAGCAACTCAGATCATGTGGAGAGCAGTGGAATATAGGGAAAAAGAACTGGCAACAGGAAGCATATTTGGTTGTTAAGAAGAGTGTGTTGAATTGCCTTTCTATATGACTAATATAGCAATTTGCTGAAATATGTACCAGACTGAGATATATATGGAGGTCAGTAGGATCAACTAAAACCCCTCTCTGGTTGCATTCCTGTAATTGAAACCAGTAAAAATAAGTAGATTAAAATAGATATACACGTATATGATGTATTTGGAGTAATTATTGTTACATTTTCAACTTTGCTTTTATTAAATAAAACCTTTTTTTTTATAGGGTGTCAGTTTTAAGCGAATTGGTCCACCAACCACAGTAGATATCATCAAAACATATGCTAAAGATGCTGCAAGGTAATGATGTGTAATATCTTTTTATTGTAGGGTTATATTTGATATGTATATTAATTATTGAATGACAAAGGAACAGGACATATGCAGTCAACTCCATTAGCTTACAGCTGTTTCAGATTTAAAATGTAGAAAAGTTTTTAAAAATCCAGTAGAATAGGGTGAAAAACTAGAGGTAGTCGATAGCTTCCGCTATCTGGGCGACCAAGTTAGTAGTGGGGGTGGGTGCGCTGAAAGTGTAGCTGCTAGAATAAGAATAGCCTGGGCAAAGTTTAGAGAGCTCTTACCCCTGCTGGCGACAAAGGGACTCTCACTCAGAGTAAAAGGCAGACTGTATGACGCATGCGTACGAACAACCATGCTACATGGCAGTGAAACATGGGTTGTAACTGCTGAGGACATACGTAAGCTCGCAAGGAATGAAGCCAGTATGCTCCGTTGGATGTGTAAT
>NC_068985.1:33897124-33901529 GCF_001194135.2 Octopus bimaculoides
ACTGGTTCTTGTGCGGGTGGCACATGAGATGCACCATTTTGAGCGTGGCCGTTGCCAGTACCGCCTGACTGGCTCCTGTAGGATTTTCGAGCGAGATCGTTGCCAGTGCCCCTGGACTGGCTTGTGCGGGTGGCACATAAAAGACACCTTTTCGTGCGGGTGACACGTAAAAGCACCCACTACACTCTCTGAGTGGTTGGCGTTAGGAAGGGCATCCAGCTGTAGAAACTCTGCCAAATCAGACTGGAGCCTGGTGTTGCCATCCGGTTTCACCAGTCCTCAGTCAAATCGTCCAAACCATGCTAGCATGGAAAGCGGACGTTAAACGATGATGATGATGATGATGATGACATACAGGGAACAAAGTATTGATCTTAAAAAATTAGCTGTGTTATTGTTAAAAACAAATCTATATCTATGTTTTACCTGGGAATTGCTGTAACTTGTAATTTGAATGATTGCTTGCCTGTGTTTTGAGTAAGTTTTACCCAAAGAAAAGGGAATTTGAAGAAATTCTCATTCTAATTTTTGTGTTGTTGCTGAAAACTCTGATCTTTTACAATATGGCATTGTTGCACTAGTTCGCATAATTTTCTTCCTCTTCAAATATCGTTTTTACTCTATAATATAGTTGAATTAAATAATTTCAATATCTTGAGAAATAACCTATTTCATGAAGATGTCTGCTCCAATATAGCCTGGTGCAGTTTATGATATTTCACTTTTGAGGCAAGATGTTAGGAGTGTCAGTATTCCATGTCAAATTCCTAATATGGATTGATTTAATTCCTTGTGTAGTCCATTAAATTGTTTCAAGAACCCAGCCATACACAACCTTTTTAGTGAAGATTTTATTTTACTTTTGGCCTTTAGTAATATGTCTTTGAATCTGAAGGTAATGATGTCAAGCAAAGTAATTACTTATCATTTTTAAGCTTATGTGACTTGATCCTCTTCCTCCCCTCCACAATAAATTGAAAGAAAGCAAATTGGTACTAATTGTTTTTCTGTCTCTTTTGCAGATCTTTAGATAACGTTCCTGATGAAACTTTAGATTACTTTAGAGACTCTGCCAATATTCTTATTGAGGAACGAGGAGCTGAGAATGCTCTTGCCGCAGCACTTGCGGTTATTTCTAAAAGCACAAAAATTATTTCTCGATCACTTTTAAGTGCTAAAGAGGTAAAGTATCCTTAAATTCTGTTGTATTGTGTATATGTCTGTATTTTGGGGGAATGGTGGGTGTTTTAACAGTTGGGTAAAATGTAACAGATCACTTTATATACAGGATATTTCTTGTAGTTATGATGGTTGAAGATAAAAGACTTAGGTTGAAGCCCACCTTTTTCTAAATGTTTTTTAAAAACCTAGATAACAAGAAGTCCACTTTATTAAATGTACAATATGTGCTGAAGGGGTTAATTATAAATGTAATAATGTGAAAGTTATTAACTAATACGGCAATTATATTTAATTATAAATGTATGTATGAAGTGTTGAGTTGGACGTTGGAAATGGTGTGAAAGCATTGTTACTTAGGAGATATATTGAATAGAGGAGTAGGATCAGATTTGGCAGCGGTGGTTTAGTAAGATGTGCATAGATGGTGTTGCCAGAATTGCTTGACACTCCAATGAGGAGAGTAATGAATGCAAAGCAGTAGAAAAGGCTAGAAAGTGTAGAAAATGATAATAGTTCTGTTGATCAGCAGTGTTTATTGCTTAGATAGAGGGACAAAGCAATGAAGTATAAGGGATGATAGGAATAGATTTTGGTGGAATGTATGAAGATAAATAAAGTAGGTGTGTTACATGCTGAGGAAGGATGTGACTGAGTAAGAAGAATGATAGAAATGAGTGTGGGAGAAAGTAAAAGAAAGAGAACTAGCTGAAAAGTAATAGAGAAGGAAATGGGAGCAAGCAAGTTACTGAGGATGTAGAGTGGAGAAAACTTATGAGTCTGCAAAGCTCTCTGTATTCGAGAAAACAATCCGACAATGCTTGTTGCAGGCCATCACTATTTTCCTGAGATTCCATAAATTCTTTATGACCTTTGTGTATATCCAACTTCTTGAGTAAGGATAGTATTGGAAAACCATGCTAACAATCATCTATGATAGTATATTACTATACATTATAGTATACATTACGTTATAGCTTTTGTATTTGTTTCCATTGTTCAGATTTTGGAGATGTCTTTTTATTAATTCAATTTTTTTTAATACATTTTAGGGATATGTATCTTTTGTTTTGCGAACAAATACAGAAATTCGTTCCCCAGGCTATCTGTTAAATGCTTTGGAGCGACAGGTACCAGAAATGTCCTATAAAGTTGGAGAAATTCGTTTAACAAAAGACAAAAAAGTGAGTATTTGTAAGAATTCACCTGTTACACTGGAAAACTATTTTTAGCATTCATTATTGATATGTAATGCTTGTTGTAAATATTAATTGCTAGATATTTTGGTTCATTTTTCTATAATGGCTAAATTATTTATTCTGTATAGATAATACAAAGATCAGATTTGAAGTCCTTGACAACTTTGTTTTTGTATTTTAGGGTGGTGTCCTAGATGTCCCAGCAGATATGGTGCGGCTTTTGGAAATGAAATGGTTAAATTCAAAACATGAATCTTTAGAAAAAGCAACTGAACTGCCAGAACTAATAGAAGACAACAGCGCAATGAGGAATGGCAGACGAGGCTATGGAGGTGGTGGTGGTGGTGGTGGCGGTGGTTATGGAGGTGGCTGGGGACGTGACAGGAACTCTAGAGGTGGTGGTGGTGGTGGTGGTGGGTTTAACAGAGGCCGCAGACCAGACTGGAGAAATAGTAGATTTGATAATCATGGAGGTCCACCCAAGAAACGCTTCAGATTTGACTAACAACTCATGAAGAGAAACTTTAAAATGAAAGTTTTCAAAAGATATACACACTGACTTCATAAAAAATTGTGTGTATGTATGTATATATATATATATATATATAGATATATTGATATATATATATACACACACACACACATATACATATATATACACACGCACACACACACACACACACACATATAGGTTGACTGCCTCATGGTTATATTGGACCAAAAACTGGGCTGTAGAGAAGGTGGAGTTCTGTGCTGTCAGCTAAACTGTACCAAAATGTTTCTTTTTTTAGTCTTCACTAATATTTCCACCATCACAGCATACAAATCTTTTTGCTTCTTTCAGGTGAATCTGTAATATAACATTAAGCATAACTTCTTCTTGTTATTCATTTATTCTGTGATTTGATTGTATGACTATGTCATTGAAGTGCTGATAAATTGTGAACATGATCTACTACAGCTATATTTCATTAGGTAGAATTACGCAGTGTTCACAGAAATTTTTAAAGCTCAGTCTATTGATTGGGAATATTTTTACTAAAGTTTGCATGTATCATAAGTTATAGTTTTATGATAATAGTCATGATCTATCCGTGTCTCTAGTGAACCTTTAACAAGAAAGTTAGGTCTTCTAATGTAGTATACTATTTCTGCAAATGTAAACCGATTTGGAAATGGCATATTTATAGGTAACTATGGATTCAGTGCCCTTAACAACAAACTTAACTAAAGAATGACCAGCACAATATGCTAATTGTTACTGAAATTTGTTGAAACGTCCTTTTGATGAACATGTTCCTGTTTATCGTGAATCAGTTCTGCACAAGCAAGCTTAGAGAAAACAGTTTTTTTTTTTGTTTTGTTTTTTAAAGAATAGCCTGCCTTGTTTTCATGTTTGTCTAACATCCACTTTTTTCATGCTAGTATGGCTTACACAAGGAGTTATTTGAAGCAGGATTTTGCAGCAGTATGTTCTTCCTAAGTACCCAGTTATGTTAGCAAGGAACGACAACAATATTATCATTTGCTCAAGCAGTTAGTGATGCATAAAATATCAACATTAACCTGTGTACACACACGTCTGTGCATGCAGTATTTATCTACCATAGTCTTCTATAGCGCTAGCTGTAATAAAAGACAACTGAAGTGGGATTGAACCCAAAACCACATGGTTGTGGAGCAATCTTTTTAACCACGCAGCCATTTCTGTGTTATAGAACATTTGAGTATTTGAGTTGATGTAGCAGTTGAGGGTACCTGTGGAAGAGGTAGACCCAGGAAGACCTGGGATAAGGTGGTGAAGCACGACTTTCGAACATTAGGCCTCACCGAGGCAATGACTAGTGACTGAGACCGTTGGAAATATGTTGTGCATGAGAAGAACCGGCAAGAAAAGTGAGACCATAACCCGTGGCCTTTACCATGGGTGTGGCCAGCCCACTTATGCATACCTTTACTTCTTTGGACACAAAACCCTGCTTGCGAAGACCTGTTGAGGCAAGTGAAATCACAATCGAAATTGAACC
>NC_068985.1:33901539-33902007 GCF_001194135.2 Octopus bimaculoides
GAAGACCTGTTGAGGCAAGTGAAATCACAATCGAAATTGAACCAAATTCGACGACTGGCACCCATGCCAACCTTCCTTCATTAGACACTAAACTCACCTTGCGAAGACCTGTTGGGGCAAGTGTAAAAAGCACCCACTACACTCTGAGTGGTTGGTGTTAGGAAGGGCATCCAGCTGTAGAAACTATGCCAGATCAGATTGGAGCTTGGTGCAACCATCTGGTTCGCCAGTCCTCAGTCAAATCGCCCAACCCATGCTAGCATGGAAAGCAGACGTTAAATGATGATCATCTCAGTTGTAGGAACATTATATATGAAGCTTACGAGTATATTAGATGAACATTACAGAAAAAAAAAATGTGGCTTAGGATAAATATCTTTGTTAAATCTCTTATGTAACTTAGGTCCTAACTAGTGTTCAGAAAGTTGAATCCCTATATGTGATTCCTCCTACAAAAATTATGCCAAT
>NC_068985.1:33902067-33906409 GCF_001194135.2 Octopus bimaculoides
CCCCTCCAAATATAATGTCAATTTCTAAAGTTATTTTTCCTGATTCCCCAAATATTTACAAAATGACCACAGGTTAACATGTATCCTGATGCAACATTTTGAAATTTGTTTTCTGTGATTTTTTTTATTAATCATTAAGCATAAATATGATTTTATTACATTGGGATAGTTAATGAGGTTAAATTTAACTTCTGTTGTCCCAGTGAAAATATTTCAGTTGTTAAAAAGCTTTTTCGAGTATTGTATTAAAAATAGATATTGAGGCATGGCATGTCTTTCTTTGGAATAGGTGCTTTGCAGTAGATCTTGTGAAATCATTTCATATAACCTTCAGTATTATGTAACTTCTCAGATGTTGAAAAAAGATACTGAGGCAAGACATGATTTTCTTTGGAACAGGTGCTATGCAGATCTTGTGAAGTCATTTCATATACACTGCTTGATGCTAAGGCCTTAAAAACTCTTGGTGCTCAAATACTACAGCCGAATTAAGATGCATCAATGTATTACAGAGCTAGATGTTAATGAACTCAGTAACACACTTGCTTTAAATAGGAAAGAAAAAATTTAATATTGGCTCTTTTGTCACATGGTAGACTTATAGCAAGGTGAGTTGATCACCATATATGAATGTAATTTCAAAGCATTTAATTCTTGGTTTCCTAGTGATGAAGTAATTAGTTTTATGGTTCACTATAATTTTAAATCTTCATTTAAGATAATTTTCATCCATATAAATTGCATATTAAATACTAATGAAACAATGCACTATATAAGAATATTTCTTGGTATCAATTTCCAGGTAATAGTCATTAATCTCAAATCACGTTTTTCATTCCCCCTCTGAAGCCATCTTTGCCAGGACCAGAATTGGAGTTTCTCTCAAGAAATAGGCTTTTTTTTTGCCCCAGGCCAGGAAAGAGATGTTCTCTGCAATAGTTTAACCCCCTACCATTCAGATTACTCTATCATGTGCAATGTTTATTTATCTGCATTGTTTTGAATTTATTATACGTTATCTTGTAGCTTTGAGATTTTGATGATGTGATTGTTATTTTTAGAATGACATTGTGGTAGGTGTGAGAGGCCTGATCTGGTCAGTTTGAACAAAAGAGACTATTTAGGCCTGGTATGGCCAGTTTGAATACTAAAGGTTAAAATGCCCAAGACATGATGACATTGCTAAGTGAGAGCATATAACTATTTATAAATTTACAGGCCATTGTTGATATACTTTGTGCAGGTGTAATGCATTGACTCTTTCTAGCTTATGATTGTACCTTCAAGATGTCTACAGAGAACCTTTATGCAGTCTACCTCTGGCAAGTGGACTTCTGTTATTGACATGACGCTATTTTATAGAAAATCAACGGGTTAAATTTTTTTTTTATGTTTCTATTCTAGTTAAAAATAACATTCACGAAAAGACTAGCTTACAAAATACCTGTCAACGTTTGTAGTTAATGATATTGAGAATGCAATAATTTTAAAAAATAATTCTCAAACTTAAATTTATTAAACCTGCGTAGAAACCAGTTGTTACAGATAGTTAATATGAAAAATATATTCCAAGTTACATACATATACAGAAATAAACCTGCATAACAAGCAAAAATAAATTTTTATATCACATGGGCCAAATCAGTGTAATAAATGAAGAAAAAAAAATTAATAAAAAGGGGTGCAAAGATACCTTATGGAAGGTTATTATACTGAAATATAAAAGGTGTTATACTTTTTACTATAAGAGAACAAATGAGATTGCTGTATTATCTATACATCAAATTAAGATACATCCACCTGGCACATAACATGAGTACCTAAGTTGCTGCTAACTCTGCAAAAAGTACCAGCCATGTGATGGCAATAAATTCATTTGAAGAGTACCCTGTGATTGCAGATGAAATGTTAGACTCAATGATTAACTCTGTTGACATGGAAGATGCACGCAAGAAAAGAATTAACTTATGGACAACTAATGCTCATACAAGATGGAATATTAGCTAAATGCAAAAAGCAATGGTGGTGGTGTGAGCTAAGCACTTATAGTAACTCATATGGGGGGGGGGGTTCATCTTCGGATTCAACTAGGTTAGCGGTTTCCAAGCTTTTCACTAACAAGGACTCCTCTTATTTAAACGAGTTTTTTCATGGATCCCTTTTGATATATATATATATATATATATATATATGCAATTTTTTATTTAGTTCATGGATCCCCAGTACTACCTTTGCAGACTACAGGTTGGGAACCACTGAACTAGGCTAATGTTCTAGTGCTACCATGCCCTAACTTATTGTTCATCATTTAAACCTAAGTGTTGTGAACCTCATCAACCGAATGGATTGTGGAAACCAGTTGTACTTGCTCAGCAGCACATTACTGAAATGCTGTATGTGGAAGGTTAATTATGTCAATGGATATGCATTTCATATACTTTTTATCAGTTGCATTGAGGCTAAGCAACAACCAAAAACAAAATACCTTGCTGGTTTCAATCATTGTACTGTGGCTATCCTGGGACACTGCCTACAAGGGTTTGGTCAATCACCTCAAACTTATTTCATTCTTGCAACCTATTTTCTTGTTCTCTATTTGTGAAATTGCTACATGTGCACACATATTTACAATGAACTTTAACTGAGTATGTGTCTAAATTATTCTCACAAAGTATTGTTGATTCTTAGGATATGGAAGATACTTTCCTGAAGTACAACACTGGTATTGAGCATGAACCTGAGTCTTTTACAGAGACCATAACTACATAGCATTTCCTATTTAGAAACTGAGTTCTAATATCACCAGAGCTGACTTTGCTGTTCAGTGTCATCGCAGCTTCAATAATATCAGTATTAGTTATGCACTCAGTTGATATAGGTGATCTCTCCTGCACCCTCCGAAGTGAGTGTGTCCCAGTGCCTGTATTATAAGTTCCTATTTGCACCATGAGAACTGACGAGTGGCTTGCTGGATTTAATTTTTTAAATGTTTTAGAGTAAATTCTTGAGTTGCTTGAACACAAAAGAAAATATTGTGATTGAACATGTGTGGTTGGTTGCCAGTTACTAGGAATTGTTGAAATGAATGTTACTAAATTAACATTAAGATTATCAGAAAGCCTATTTATTCACATTGTTTTGAATTAGTCATGCGTTATCTTGTAACTTCAAGATTTCAAAGATGTCATTGTTTGTTTTTAGAGTGACATTGTAGGATAGGTGTGAGAAGCCAGATCAGTTTGAGCAAAATGGAGTATTATGTCTGGCTTAGATGCTAAAGAGTGAAAGAAGTTACTCAATTAGAGCTGTTGTCATTGGTGAATGAAAATAGTCACGATTTTAGACTAGGAAAAATCTAACGTTTTATTTACCATCAAGTAATTAGTGTAATATTTATAAGTTGCTCATTAACCAAACAACACTATATTATAGCATTACACATGTGGAAAAAAAAATTGCGTTTTATTTTAATATTTTGAATATAGCAATGAAACCAGATATAGTCATGGAAGTTTTGCTGGATTTGTTAGTTTTACAGCATTTCATATGTTGAAAGCACCTGTGCTTGTCCAATCACTTGAAGTTAAGCAATGTCAAACCAAATTAGTCCTTGGACAGGTGAACCTAGGTGCTGTAAGCAAAACTTTTAGTTAGACATAGTCATGGCTGTGTGGTTTGAAGTTTGTTTCCCAACCACATGGTCCCGGATTCAATTCCACTGCACGGCACCTTGGGCAAGTATCTTTATTATAGCTTTGCACTGACCAAAGCCTTTCGAGTGGATTTGGTAAATGGAAACTGAAAGAAGCCCACCATATATGTGAGTGTTTGTTCCACCACTTAACAGCCAGTGTTGGTGTGTTTATGTCCCCATAGCTTAGTAGTTCAGCAAGAGTGATAGAATAATTACCAATCTCAAAAGAAATGTGTTATTTGTTTGACTACAATCCTTCAAGGCAGTGCCCTAGTATGGTTGCTGTCTAATCATCGTTTAACGTCCGCTTTCCATGCTAGCATGGATTGGACGATTTGACTGAGGACTGGTGAAACCGGATGGCAACACCAGGCTCCAATCTAATTTGGCAGAGTTTCTACAGCTGGATGCCCTTCCTAACGCCAACCACTCAGAGAGTGTAGTGGGTGCTTTTACGTGTCACCCGCACAAAAACGGCCACGCTCGAAATGGTGTCTTTCATGTGCCACCTGCACAAGAGCCAGTCCAGGGGCACTGCCAACGATCTCACTTGGCTTGCCGGGTCTTCTCACGCACAGCACATTTCCAAAGGTCTCGGTCAGTAGTCATCGCCTCGGTGAGGCCCAATGTATTAAGGTCTTGCCTCAC
>NC_068985.1:33906608-33947604 GCF_001194135.2 Octopus bimaculoides
TTCACGCAGCTATCCTCATCCATTCTCACCACATGTCCAAACCAGCGCAATCGTCTCTCTTGCACACCGCAACTGATGCTTCTTATGTTCAGCTTTTCTCTCAAGATACTTACACTCTGACGGGTATGTACATTGACATTACACATCCAGCGGAGCATACTGGCTTCATTCCTTGCGAGCTTACGCATGTCCTCAGCAGTCACAGCCCATGTTTCACTGCCATGTAGCATGGCTGTTCATACACATGTGTCATACAGTCTGCCTTTTACTCTGAGTGAGAGTCCCTTTGTCGCCAGCAGAGGTAAGAGCTCTCTAAACTTTGCCCAGGCTATTCTTATTCTAGCAGCTGACTGAAATAGATAAAAGGTAAAAGACATATAATGTATCGACCAGGCTATTATACACCGCTGGCCACAATGCGCTTCCTTGCATTGTTAAAGCTATTGAATGATGACACCCCACTGGGCAGGTCATTTGCACAACTCAGATTCATCATCTTCATCGTTTAACGTCCGCTTTCCAGTATATATTGTGTTAACCACAGTCAAGTTAGTTCTGTGGACAATACTGCTCACTGCAACATACAATGATGAATCATACTGGGGCACAATGAGACCACGAAAATATTGCACTCTTTCTATAGTTCAGTCTTTCTATACTTTCTGGTGGTGGATTTGGTCAGAGCACGACAATTAGTGTCCCTCTACACTTAATGTTTGTCCTCTGCATCCAAACTATTTAGGGGCTCATAACGTTGTGTGATGTTTAGTTCCAGCTCATTTTTTGTGGAGTAGATGTATATTGAAAAGCATTCCAGCCACAACAATTCAGTCTTGTGTGCAGGAAGCTCAGAATCACATTCGTTGTTTGACATTTAGAATGTTATTTCTCTGCTAGCAGGTCGAACAATCATGTAGAGGCTTCCTTGGTTTGATGCTGCATTAATACAGCAGGAGTTTGAAGGTGGCCTTTCATGTAGTAAAGGTTTGACCAGGTCGAAGTTTACTGCAACAACAAACTGTACCCCAAGCATGCCCAGGTGTATTTTTGTGGAAATCTGGTGTAAGCATCCCATATAACCCCTCATAATTTTTGTATTTTTAGAAAACTACACATGGGAATTCATATGATTATGCAAAAAAAAAAAAAATGTATGATTTAAGGGCGATTTGGCTGTGTTTTTTAGTGCATTTCACAACCACCTGATACCTTCGTCGTTTCTTTATCACTCTCACATGTATTGATGTTTTTCAATATTTTTCTCCACATACACATTTAATGATATTTTTAAAAAATTCGAAAAAGAATGGAAGTTTTAGGATTTATGAGGGGGAAGGGGTTAAATATTTTCTTTATTAAACATTGTTTTTCATAATTGTATGAATTCCCATGTGTAGAACAAATTCGCAAAAGATTTCCTGAAAATTTCAAAAAATAAAAAAGTTACGAGGAGTTATATGGGGTGCTTAAACCAGAATTCCGCATTTTAGAGGGGTCGGGGAGTCCCCGTTTTTATTACTTAGTGTTGGTAATCTGTGGAATGTTATTTGGTGTTTATTGTAGGCAGATTGGAGCTCCAAGCAAAACTAGCATAGTCCTTTATAGATCCAACGTATCTTTTGTATACTTTGTTGTTTCTTTCTGCCTGGCAAATGTAATACCTACTGATTGTATGTATATCAGTTTTCTTCCTTTTACTTCATATTGTATGTGTGTTGAGAATTTTGTGAATGTGTTAGCATTTTGTCTTCGGTGAATGGTTTGTTTATGTTGTTGACTGTGATGGTCGGTTAAGGAGTCAAGTGGTAACTTGTTGATCTAAGTTTTGGTTAATTTTAATTTCAGTTCAACTTACGTTTATTGTTTTTATTATTATATATCTCTTAATTCAATAAAAAAATTTTCGGAATTTTCTTTTGCAAGAAGATGCATAAAAATATTATAATAATAGCAGTTTAAAAATATTGATATATTACTGTATGAAAAAAAATGACATGCGGATAAAAAATTGGAGCGATACTTTTTAGGAAGTTGCCGGTATTTCCGGGTCCATTTATACAGTTTATTAAAATCGAGATTTTGAAACCAAAATAGAGCAACATGCCTCAATGTTGCGTTCCACAATGTAACAACAGGAGTGAAAACTGTGATTTATCTTTCTATCGATTCCCGACAGCAGAAATGGACAAAAACAAATGGTTAAAAGCTATCAAGTAAGTGTCAAATTCCGTCAACTTCCAACGCCCACAGTCGAACGCTTGGGTCCATCCATTAATCGGTAGAAAACAGTAGTAGATACTGAAACATATGTAAATATTGCGCTAATTGACATGTTTAGAAGTGCATAACGCATCTGATGCGTCTTGGATTAACTGTTTTTATTATAACGGGACTGTGTTTCCGAATGAGGTTGTTGAATCTGAAGATAACTGATTCCATTATAGACCTGATAAAAATTGAAAGCATAATTAATTTTGGAACATCCTGATGTACTGATTTGGTAAATGTACGAACGAGTCAATACTTCCAAGCTACTTTTTCTCAATTTTAAGCTCTAGTGTGTAATGGATGGTTTCATTTCTTTTCTTTTTCTCTGTCTTTCAATACTGTCAGTGGTAGCATGTTATGCGATTGGAAATTATTTCTGTTTACATTTTCACCGTGCAGTCGACAACTTAAATTTCTTTCAAATGGCGTTGTCTCGATGTTTGTATTGAACGTTTTCAACGTCCAAGATGTTAGTAGCTTTTAGCGTTTTTCAAATTTCCTTTTTTATTTTAAATTCTAATCTTTATTTTCATATCTGGGAGGAATTAATATTTCTTTCTCAAGCAAGATGGCGCCTATTCGATTGGAAATATCCTACCTTAAAATCTTGACAATTTTATAGTTAAAAACTTTATAAAGTAATATTAGACATGTTTCTGGATAAAATAGTATCATATCTTTACCCACTGCTTACTTAGAACTGATTAGGCAAACCCTAATTTGCTAACATTTCATTTACTCTTACTTTCATTTTATTTTAGCAGCTTCATATATATTAATTGGAATTTATATATATATATTACATTACCCAACGACAAATTCAATTAGTAAATTATTCAATACTTTATTATTTTATCGTCTGCCTTCACGTTTTGAGTTCAAATTCCGCCGGGGTCGACTTTTCCCTTTCATCCTTTCGAGGTCGATAAAATAAGCACCAGTTGAATACTAGGATTGATGTAATCTTACCCACTCCCCAAATTTGCTGGCCTTGTGTCAAAATTTGAAATCAGTATTTTTATTACATAATATTGACATCTTTTAACTAAACACAAGGCCGAGTTTTTGTAAAGATTAGAGAATAATAATTACACAAATCCCAGCATATTGCTGGTATCCTCTTTATCGATCTGGTGGGAATGAAAGTCAGAGTACAATAGGATGAAAATAACGCTTTTTCGGTTCTGCATTCTCCCATCACTGTTTAGATATATAGAATTGCAAAAATTCTTTTCATTTTTGACAAATACACACACACACACTCACGTATTAACTAAACAGGCGCCCATACACACACGTCTTTAAAGCTGAATGGTGGTATTTACTCTCACTTGTTGAATTTATGGTTAATTTCTACGTTTGTTCATTTAATCAGAGAAAATGAGGGGCCTATTTCGCTTATCTTAATTCATTGGAAAACCGGACTCGTCTCTGAGTGCAAGGATAATTGTGAATCCGATCTCCACGCAGATATTCATGTTAGTCCGTCAGTACTTAAGGTTAACAGTTAACAGCAACAGACCATAGCATTTCCGAATTTTCTTCATGACATTCCAGATATCCTCATATAATCCACAATAAACGATTGGAGATCTTACAAGAGTGCTCACTGAATTTACTTACATGCGATAAAGTAAGCTGGACGAAAGAGATACATTTTATTGTTACGTAACATTTTCTTATAAATTTTAGTTGCACACAATAATATTTATTCCTGTCCTAGCCTTTGAGTATGAAAAGTTTAACCAATATTCTATTTCCTCGAACTACACATTAAATATCAAAGAACTCTCAGTGGCTTGCAAACTACACTTGACATAGAGCCTCAAAATGAGATTATTTTTAATTAATAATGAATATTCTTTGTGCCATAATTTTGTCCATTTAAAAGCACATAGATTCACTTTTAAACTAATATTTTTCTATTATTCTGTACATTAACAACTTGCTTATTGTAATCTCTAACAATTCCTAAATAACTACTCTTCTTTAATGCTTTTTAATCTTTTTCACTTATTCACACCAAGCTTGTATTGCTTCCAGTATTTTCCAATAAAGATGTAAAAAAGGATCATGTCTCTTTCTATTGAAAGACAGACAAAATCATCGTTTATATCAAAAAGCAATATTCTTCACCCTCGTTGCTCTTGGACGAAACAAAACCCATAATTTCTTGGCCTTACCATCTCTGCTGGATATTCCTGGCAATCCAACATACAAACCTGTAAAAATTCCAGATACTAACCTTTCTCTTCAAAATGAGAAAATATTTCAGCTCTAATCAGTTGCTGACTCTCAACAAGGTTCAAGTGAGGCCCATGATGAGATGGTATTTCTCCTACTCATATAAACATTCGAGAACACATTCAAAATAAGACCTGATTGACAAATATTTGCTCAAAAATGCACTTCAACCTCTGGCACATAGACATACTGTCTCCTTTCTTTTGCTTAACTAATTAGTTACATACCATCTCCATTCATCTTTCCTCCATAATCACCCCTATTATGTCTATTTAAGACCTGCACTAATGATGACTGGTTAAACCTTCCAACTCAGAGTGTCAACCATCTGGAATTTTCCCCCTGCTAAGTGTAGGAAGAATTTTGATGGTCATCTATGTAGCTCCTTCCAACTAACCAAACCATATTTATTAAAATAAGCTAGTGTCAAACTCTTTCATCATACATGTACCATCTAGTTACAAATACTCTATTTCACAGAGTATTAGTGGCTATATTGTAAATGTACAATGAAAGATTTTGATACTTAATTACTGTATAATAATGTAAAAATATAATTTAAAATAATGAATATAAGAATCCATGTGTTTTAAATGACTAAATTAACTAAAACAATGCAATTTCCTTAGTTTCAACAGATATTCATTGATAAAATCTCTTGCCAAATATGCAAAATAATAAATTCCCTTAAGTTTGCTTGAAACTGAAGAAACCATATTTTTGCAATAATCATGTTGAACAAATATCTATTCATCTAATGAATGTCTTTATATGTGTCCTTATTAATACATATGTGAACATTTACTGAAATATAGTAATGCATTGATTAATTATAGAAAGTAAGAAAAAAAAAAGAAAGAAATGAGTTGGAAGATAGTATGCAAGCAGTTTCCATTTTCAGTAATTGAAACATAACGAAACTTTGAGATCTTGCAAAGTGGGAAGCATGAAGCTAGTTGTAAGCAATTAGTTTCTATTTACAGTAATTAAACTATAATGAAGCTTTATACTTAAAAAGTAGAAAACATGAAAGCTGGTTAATTTGTTTACTTTACATAATTGAGTTCTGTAGTTCATGGTATTTAGCTCAAAGCCTGCTTGGTTAAATATTCAAAAAATGTTTCTTTTAAATGTACATTGATAACATACAGTAAATGTGAACCAAACATTCATCACAACTAGTTCCAATTTTCTAAAAAATTGTGCTTTCAAAATAATGTAAAAATATAAATTTTTTTTAATAAGCCAAAGTATACTTAAGGGTTTATGCTCAGCTCTTGTTTCATGGTGTTGACTAAATAGGTGATAACTGTTCACTGGATGTTGTTGGCACTCCGTCGCTTACGACATCGAGGGTTCCAGTTGATCCGATCAACGGAACAGCCTGCTCGAGGATATTCAGCGTGACACAGTGTGACAAGGTTGACCCTTTGAATTACAGGCACAACAGAAACAGGAAGTAAGACTGAGAGAAAGTTGTGGTGAAAGAGTACAGCAGGGTTCACCACCATCCCCTGCCGGAGCCTCGTGGAGCTTTTGGGTGTTTTCGCTCAATAAACACTCACAACGCCCGGTATGGGAATCGAAACCATGATCCTATGACCGCGAGTCCGCTGCCCTAACCACTGAGCCATTGCGCCTCCACGTTCATTGGATAGAGACTCAATTGCTAAGTGAAGTGAAACATTTGGAATTAAATGCATTGCTTAATTCTGTTTAGTCTCTTCAACTGATCTGTATGTAACATACATATAAACCTATTTTATTTGCATTTGTGGAACTAAGTGTTTGAAATAAATCTCTATGCATCTTGTTTAATGGATTTTTTTTTTCAAAATATATTGCCATTTTTATATTACTTAGTAAAATATAAAAAAAAAATTAAATGCTTTATTTTATTTGGATATTTCAGACGACAAAACTTTATTCCAACCACAAATAGTCGTGTTTGTAGTTGGCATTTTCCTGTTGGTAAGAATGCAGGACCTTTGAGATTTGCCTGGAACATAAACAACTTCCTAGAATCTCCAAGTCCAGAGAAACGTCGACGTAAACCAAATAGTAGTAACAAGAACCACAGACACTTTGACCACAGCAAACGTAAGAAGCACCAAGAAGAGAAGACATCACCCCATGTGAACCCATTAGTTGTTCTGGCCCAAGTTGCTTTGCAAGATGCAAATTCAGACGCTGTTCTTTCATCATTTGATACAAACCTCTCTATATCAAGTAACAACAAACAAGATGATGCATTAGATAACCCTAATCCAGAACACTTAGATAGTTAATCCAATTTCTAAATAGGAAATATTAAAATATTAAATGATTAAAAAACAAAACAAAAATAAAAAACACTTTTATCAACAATAATTTTCAATTATTGTAACTAGATTCCACATACATTTCCAGAAAGCTTTAATTTAGTGGGATTTAAAACATAAAGGACAAAAATTTTAATTTCATATATTTCTTTTTTTTTAATTATATTCCTGGCTGGTTATTTTACTGCTTCTTTGTAATTTATATATATATATATATATATATATATATCATAAAATACATTTTGAAAATATATAGAGACTAACAATTCACATGCACAATCATCATCATGATTTTGGCATCTTTTTTTTTTAATTGCTAATATACAACAGATAAACTTGCAATACAGCATATTTTCATTTATTTCAGTGTTATGTTACTTGATTTTTAAATCTGAACTCATCACTTTCTGGTAGACTATCTCAGGGCTGATTTTGCTACAAACATTTCAGCCATTAACTTATAGCACATCACCAGTTTGGTAGTATTTTCTACTTGCCACTTATCTACAAATTAGTTACTCATAACCTCCTTGAGAGAAAGTACAAAAGGGCTAATGATAGTAACTTATAACCATAAGACAGTAGAATGTAATTTCAGTTAGATTTGGCTGCTTCTTCTGAGTAACATAAAACCCTCACTCTTTTGTTCAACTTGCTAGAAGTAGCGCCCAAATCTTTAAATTACTCCCTATTGTATTAAAAAAGAAGATAAAAAAGGGGGAAAATGTGGGATGATAAGACTAAAATGCCTTTGATTATAGATTTATTTGATCAGAGTTAACATGGAGTTAAAGGGAAACACTAAATGTTGACTAGCAAGCTAACGATGCAGTCTGATCTTCAGTAGTTTATCTTTTACTTGTTTCAGTCATTAGACAGTGGCCATGCTGGGGCACCACCTTGAAGAATTTTTAGTTGAATGAATTGGCCCCAGTACTCATTTTTCTTAAGCCTGGTACTTATTGTAGTGGTCTCTTTTTGCTGAATCACTAAGTCACAGGGATGTTAACATACCAACACCAGTTGTCAAGTGGTGATGGGGCCAAATACAGACACAAAGGTACACACATACACATGACGGGCTTCTTTCACTTTCTGTCTACCAAATTTTCTCATAGGGCTTTTGTTAGCCCCAGGCTATAGTAGGAGGTACTTGCCCAATGTCTGCTACAATGGGACTGAACCTGGAACGATATGATTGGAAAGCAAGCTTCTTAGTACACAGCAACGCCCGTACATGATTAGTGACAAAACTGGGCAAGTTTTGGTCTTATTAGATCCCCATTAGAAAGTTTAGTCTAACTATTCCTGTTACATCTTAGATGATTCAAGAAGTACAAAGGATTTTAGTGATAGAACATTGAGTGGCACGATAACTTAAAACAATGACTAATAGAAAATATCCTTTTACTTTAAATATCTGTGATTGTCTCCCTTGCCGTTGCATTTCGTAACCATAATTAGTCATTAGGATGACGATTTTTATTCTTCACTATAGGATGTAATTTTAATTAATTAAAATTTTCTAACTACATAAAATATGTAAGCACCTAATTTATTTTTTTCAAGCTGCAGGTGTTCCTGAGATGTTTACTCCAGTCATTCTCAGTCAGGTTGCCAAGCCTATGTAACATAGAAAATAAACCACACTTCCAAAATTTTCTGTTTCCTGAATGGAGTACTACAAAGATCTGTCCTGTTTCTCACTCAAAATCTTTCCAGGCCTCTGCAAAACATAGACATCATATCACACATAAATATCCTTTTCTACTTTAGGCACAAGACACGAAAGTTTTGGAGAGGGGGCCAGTCGATTAAATCAACTCCAGTACACAACTGGTACTTAATTTATCGACCCTGAAAGGATGAAAGGCAAAGTCGACCTCAGCGGAATTTAAACTCAGAACATAAAGACAGACGAAATACCGCTAAGCATTTCACCTAGCATGCTAACGTTTCTGCCAGCTCGCTGCTGTGATATTTCTGTGTATCACACAGAAATATCATCACACTCATAACCTCCTACTCATAACTATTACAATCTTACATTGGTCACCTTGAAATCTGGCTCTAAAATAACGGTAACATATGACAAATCTACCGTTACCTTCTTTACCAGAGTACATCAAATATAGCCAGCAATCATACTCAACATCATAAACTTAGTATAGCTAGTTGTCCCTCATGAATGAGTATGGCTTAGTAACATGTACCATGCTTTTGTTAGTTGTTTTGGGTGTCTATGTAGTGTAGTCATGACCAAGACACAGGCAGCCTCGGTGCTCCTTAACCTTTCATCCATTGGGTCATCTGGGATGTGACAGTTTGTGAAAGAGAGGGCTGAATTAGCACATGACTGGTGCTCATTACAACTGAGTGAACTGGAGCAATACAAAATGAAGAACTGTCCTCATGAACACAATATGCTGCCTGGTCCAAGAATTGAACCCATGACCTGATGATGGTGAGCTGAACAGCACTTTCACAATATAACCACAACATAACCAGATACATACACACACAAATGATAAAAATATTAAGAGTTGTATACAAAACTTCTACAATGCACATAGAGTGAAAATGATGTACAAACAATACATCAGATCCATCATGAACATGCTAACCCTGTTTGAACCCCACTACTCTCTCCATGACAAACTACAAAGGACATAAAACAATGCACTTCTTGTTGTCACATATTTTATGCAGGCCACCTATATAAGGAAACAAAACTACTGATAATGAAAGACCAACTAGATATACAAGGGGCACAGTTCATTGCTATACTAAATTTCAATATTCACTGTAAGAAAAAAATTACTTCCCATAACCCAGATACTCATAAATTTGAAGCCAAGAATACGAGAAGCATTATAAATTACAGGGGACATAATTTCGATAAAATTGCTTCCCTTAGAATTATTTACACAACTGTTTGTGGAAAATCTCAAGATTTTAAAATACCACTTTATAAAAGACCTACTAACAAAATACATATTCATTTTACAAATATCTCTGATTTTAAATATCCCCATAAAAATAAATAGAACAAACATTTAAAGCAATATTTATTGAAAATATCTCCACATTATTAAGGTATCATATACACACGGAACAGCCTGGGACCCCAGTCCAGCAAACTTACAGCTCAGCCAACCAACCCCACTTAGGAACACAATTTTTATTTTTATGGTTTATCCTTCACAGCCTTACCACGACTGGTAAGACTAATATAGTTGATATTCAAATCGAATATCTATAAGCTGACGTCTGCAGGAAAACCATGAGTGATAAGAGAATTTTGAAATGTTAACATTTTGGGAGGAAGATTGGGAATAGGGGTTAATGAGATGGAGGAGTACAGGTGACAAGATTAGTGGGTCTGAGAGATGTAGTATGTAACTAGCTAGTTTAGAGGAGTAAAGGTTGTTGAAATAGTAGTGGAACAGACAGACCAGGTCAGCTTGTCTATGGCCATAAGATTGTGTGATGGAGAGTGAAATTTTGCTGTTCAGCTGGGTGGTTTTGTTTTATGAGGTTTAAGATATTCAGGTGGTGAGAACAGTATTTTATTTTCGATCTTACTTGAGCTTTGGTCAAACAGCTGGTCAGAGCTTAAGTATTTTTTGGGTCCAAAGAGAGATGCAATTCTTGCTAAGGATTGTAAGGCCTATCATTTATAGTGATGTTTTGAGCGTTTTGTGGGTTGTCCAAAACCAGGGAGGTGAGAAGTACAAGACTGTTTCTTCGATTTGAGAAATGAATATTTTTGTACTGTTGAAATAGATGAGAGTCAAAAGTTCAATGTATGATCAGCTATGGCTATTGAGATTTTATTATCAACATGGTATCTTTAAGTTTTAGGACTTGTACTGTGATCACCATTTTAAAGACAGTGTTTTGTTCAGGAGATATTGATGTAGTTTGAGTATCTATATTAAAACACTCTGGCTGGCTCAACTTACATTATATAAGATGTACATCAATAATAAAATAACACATTTTGGTCCTTAAAATTCTATTAGTTTCATCATCATCGTTTGATATCTGTTTTCCATGCTGGCATGGGTTGGACTGAGGTCGGGAAAGCCAGTGGCTGCACCAGGCTCCAATCTGATCTGGCTATGTTTCTACAGCTGGATGCCTTTCCTAACGCTAACGCCAACCACTCTGGGAGTGTAGTGGGTGCTTTTTACGTTTGAACACTAATTTTCATTTACTCATAAGATTGTATAAATAAAAAACGCCCTTAAATAAGAGATAAACCAATGACAAAAGAATTAATGTTGTTTTCCAAACTAATGTTAAATAACACAAGTATTTTAAGATCATTTTCCCAAGCTAAAGCAATAGTTAGGTTTATAGGCTCTATGACAATTTCCTCCATGTACTGTCATTCCAATTCACTAACTCCTTGCCTTGATTTCCTCTACTATCATCTTTAGCCATGTTCTTCTGTCTTTCCCTTTTTCATCTTAGTCACTTTCATCCTTCCTCAGCATATGATCCAGTCACTTCATTACATCCATCAAAGACTCTATTTCCACCATTCACTACAATTCATGGTTTGTCTTTTTCTTTGAGAATAATACACTTCTCAATCACTGAACTATTCTCATTTCAAGTCTTTCCATCCTTTTCTCTTCTTTTGTACACATCACCTGTTTCATTACCAAAAACCATAGCATTTTCATACTTACAGTATACATCTTTACCTTTAGTTTCAGTGATATTCCCTTCCTTCTTAACATACCACTCACTTCCCTTCCTTCTTCAATGTGCTTCTCACTCGAGTCACCTTCTCCATTCAATATCTTCTTAGTAAGAAAATGTTTTCACACTTCCACCTTTTCTTTTCATGCCACTTCTCAACATTCTTCCATCCACAAGCTACATTTAAGTGTAGCTACCATGTTAGTTAATAACATTCTTAAGTACATTTTAGATGAACCCACTCAGTGCATTTTGTACATCTAGTAAAATTTCATTCTAACACTGTTTTGATCTTTTCACTGTTTTGATCTTTTCACCCTACTGCATATTTTAAAACTTTTCATGGACCTTCAGCTTTCTGATATTCACCATCATAGATTTTGCTTTTACATATTCTTTCTAGCTTTTCAGTTGCTTGTTTAATCTATGTATATTCTCTGTTATTAACACAAGATCATTTATGTATAGCAACTCTAAGCTTTGAGCCAGTACCTCCTTCACAAGTATAAATAGTACTAGACTGAATATGAGAGCTGGCTGAAAAGTTCATAAACTGACCAAGATTCTCTCATGGAATGTGACCAAATGAGGTTTATTTTTCAACAGTCTCCCTTGCAATCCACACTTCTTCCACTGGTGTTGCAGTACTTAGATTCCATTGGTCAAAAAAAGTCAACAGCGGATATGATGTCATCATCACAGCAATACTGGTTCCCAGCGAAGTGATTTTTCATGTTCAAGCCACAGTCATGCACAGCAGCCATTGAAACCAAGGACTTGTGTGCTGGAGTATAGTCTTGAAACAAGACTCTTTTTGTCAGTTTTCCTGGGCCTTTGGTTTTGATAGCCTTCCCGACTGCCTCAGCAAGTTGGCATAGTACTTCACTGATGGTGTGGCCCTTTTCAACATAGGCAATAAACAATGCTTTTCCATCCCAAAACACTGAGGCCATCACCTTCCTTGCAGATTAAATGACCTTGGCCTTCTTTGGAGCAGGTGAGGAGGAGTGTTTCCACTGCATGGATTGTCTCTTTGTCTCTGGCTCAAAATAATGAACCCAACACTCATCCTGGGTTAGGGAACATTCAAGGAAACTGGCTAGGTCTGATTCAAACAACATCAGAAGATGTGGCACTTACTGAGCAGAAACAGGCATCATACCAAATTCATTGAGCAGAGAATATTCTCAACTCTCTCACAGGGTATGGTAATAGCATTGGCTATTTGATTTATAGTCAATCGCCTGTCACTCATCACCATGTGATGAACATGATCAATATTTTCCTCAGTGGTAGCAGTTGCAGGACATCTAGACTCTCCCTTCCCCTCTTAAATTCAGCTGCCCACTTTTTCACTGTTGATAAAGCTGGAATGTCATCCTCTAATGTAGCAACTATGTCAGCATGAATGTCCTTAGGGGCTAAACCCATTTTCTGCAGGTACTTGACAACATCATGATGCCAAAGTTTGTTGATTTTCAAGAGAATTCGCAGCTAGTTACTTTCGAAGTCTTCTTTGAACAGTCAGCTTACCTGGAAACAACAATGCAGTTATTAATAAGGGTTGAAATTAATGCATGCAAGATTTCACAGCTCAAACATCACTCCTTCATAGTCAGCCTATGAACTTTTCAGTCCACCCCTATACTGATCCCTCATGCACTCTAAACTTCATCTTTACCATTGTGTGCAAGCACTCATAGATTGTCATCATTATCCTAACTAAGCATTCTGCCACTCCTAACTCTCTGTGCCCACATCACCACTTCAAATGCAATTCTACTAAAAGCAATCTCCAGATCAACAAACTCAAGAAACAACTTCCATTGTCCATGAATTTCTCTGCTTTATAATAAAAATTGCATCAATCATTCCATTCCACGGCATAAATCCAAACTGCATTTTATTATGTATCCTCTTCTTTAACACCTTTTGCAATATATTTATTCTGTAATCCAACAACTTAATTGCTCTAAACAAATCACAGTGCAGGGGATCATCTTACTTCTTGTACAGAGACATGAGAGTCCTATACTACTACAATATGGTCATTTTTTTTTACCACCAACATAGATCTCTGCCCTTCTCTTGGCACCCCATCTTCCCAATATTGATCCACTTGCTTTTCCTTGCAATATCAATAAGCTTATTGAAAAATTATTTTAAATTGCTGAAAATATTTTAAAATTAGATATTAAAGCAATGAACATTGGAAGGGTAAAGAAAAAGTTATGTAGTAGCAAAATAATAAAACTTGGCATCAGTTTGCTGCTGGAACCATTACATTTTGTTTATGCTTTGCACAACAATAGCACAATTTTAAATGATATTTTTGTAAAGAATGGTGGGAATAGTTGAGACAACAGAGCACTTACTGCCTTACAGTATTATGTTTCATCTCACTAGCTTGTGTATACAAGTTAATATTTACCTCATTTCTTGAGGTTGATAAAATTTGTTTAACTGTAGTAAACTGGAATTGATTCAATTGATTTTATTGCCTATGAAACACTTTTATGTGTAATTCATCGAACAACTTCAATTTATCCATTCCACTTTAAGTCAGTGTATCAATTAACACGGTAAGTACTTTCTGAAGCTAAATGTCACCAAAGGTTGTTTCATGAGGCTCCAAGTTCTTTTACTGAGGGAAGTTAATCAGAAACAGTTATAAGTGTAATATCACACTTAAAATAAATGTCAAAATAAGGCCATATTTTAATCTGAACTTGAAATGTGGTATGAAGATCCCTGCATCAACATTAAAGGTCAGAATCAATAAAGTACTTCAACTGTCTTGTCAGTACTTTGTTATAAAAATGAGGTTAATAATCAAATTTCTTTGACAATTTAGTAAAATATATGATAAAGCATAGTACAGCTGGGGGAGAGACTTTACATTAAACTAAAAGTGTATGATATTCTTGTGTTAAAAACATTTCTTATAGGCAGTAAAACATGAACGCTATGTAGTAGATATGTTGGATAACTGAACCATTTCTGCAAGGCCTAATTGATAATTCTGAGTCCTTGACACACCATCATCCTGCCAAAATTTTTGGGGGCTAAAATTTTATACAAAGTACTCAACCTGGAAAAGTAAAATAAGATTCAAAGATTTATGAAAAAATAGAATATATTTGTTTTATTATTCACTCAATAGTTTTCAGTAATTCAAATTTGTAATGATGACAATGAATAGTACAGAAACATTCTACATAATTTATCATTTTGCTTTATATCCTAGTAAATAACATTGATTTAATAGAGGCAGCTACAGAGTATAAATCAGCTTGAGAATTCATCCATGTACTTTACATAAAAACAGTATATAACTAATACTTACTGAGTAGTTTAGCAAGCAAGAAGCAATATACTTAACTTCAATCTTTACCTATCATTCATGATTTGATATAATTTGTTTTTACATAGCATTAGCAATTGGACATAATTTATTTAATGTGGACATGGGCCAGTAGTTAAATAAAGATTAGGCATGTTATCACTATACATCTTATATGTATTTTACTGTGAAATTACAAAATTATGTACCAAAGATAAGGAACAGGTATTTAACAAAGAAACAAACAAAAAATATCAGAATTTTAACTTGATAAATTACATAATAAATTATATGGGGCATTCATTTCTTACTCAGTAATTTTAAATAGCAACAATACTTCTAAAAATTTCAAAGGTAAATGTTGACTTTTAAAAAATTAACCCATGTTTAACCTTGTTTTGCAACTGATGAGAGTTGATCTCGAATCTTTGAAAGGCCATCTAACATGGTATTTAAAGTTTCTTTAGACAATTCAACATTAGCATATCTCACAGGTGCAGCTGTTCCTGATCTATTCCCAGCATCCTGCATCTGAATTAAAACAAAAATCAAGAAATTTAGTGAATAAATAAACCCATTTAATCAAAAGATACAAGAAAACATTTTAGTTACGTTGAAGGGACAGTTTTATTAATCATTTTCTTAATTTCTGGATGAAAATTATATGTAACTGCTTTGCTCATTATATTCAGGGCTTTTTAGTATACTGAATGATTTATTTGGCTGATAAATAAACTAGAATTTATAATTCAGCTTTCAAAAGACATAGGTTGACAGTTCTATTGTATTGCATACATGATTAAACTTCCTCATGCTATGCCAGCTTTAAATAAACCATTTATTCTATGGAGAAACAACAACAGCAGTAGCAGCAGCTATTTAACATCATTAGCTGCTATCAGGTGACCTTAATGGAATTTATCTTGATAATACTAAAACACTAGGGATGCTTGTGTGTAGCTGAAATATCTCAGAAATAGTATATTTTATCTTAATATATTTTACATATTTATTTTCATACTTATCTTTGGCAGTGCAATACAAATTTTTGTGACATTTGGATCTCTATTTAGACGATTAAACACAATTTTTGTTATTTCTTGACAAAAGAAAATACATGGCTTCCATAATGTCAACGCACATACAAAATACACACACATATAATGAATGTCATGCCATGTCAATCAACACAAACACATGTCTACTATCTGTGATATATACACACACACACATAGTCTTTTTGACGTACAGAATATTTTAATCATTTAGAAATATTTTTAACTGAATGTGATTTCATCATCCATACATCTTTTTTGTATGTATGTGTGCATGTGAGAGAGTGTGAGTGAACGTTTGTTCTCATGTATGTGTAAGTGGCACACTCTCTTTCTCTCTCTCTCTCATGCACACACACATGTCCATTTCATATACATGTTCATACATCTTTCACTTTAAAACAAAAATAACAGGTGATTTTCAGGATAAAAATTGTTAAAAAAAGGCTTCTACTCTTTTGCCGAACCGCTAAGTTACGGGGACATATACACGCCAGCATCGGTTGTCAAGCGATGTTGGGGGGACAAACACAGACACACAAACACACATATATATATACATATATATGACGGGCTTCTTTCAGTTTCTGTCTACCAAATCCACTCACAAGGCTTTGGTCGGCCCGAGGCTATAGTAGAAGACACTTGCCCAAGGTGCCATGCAGTGGGACTGAACCCGGAACCATGTGGTTGGTAAGCAAGCTACTTACCACACAGCTACTCCTGCACCTATAGATTGCCCAAACTTAAATTGCAGAATTATTTTCAACACTACAGGTAAATTAATGGATAATTCTTGCTTACCTCAAACTGTACTAAACAAGTAGGTACAGACATTCTTGAGATGGTATTAGAGGCAGCTTTTAAGTCAACCCTCCAGTCAAAATCAACAAGATGTGGCAGTGATACTAATAAGAAATTAAAGCAGAAAGTTATACATTTTTAGAAGTGGTGAGAAATATCTTTTTAAAGGAAAGATACTGCAAAAAAAGAAAAAAAAAAAAAAAGAAAAAAAATGCTTGAAAATAAAAATTAGACATTTCAGAACTCCCATTTATTTTTCAGAACACAATGTTAAGATTTTTTTTTTTAAATTAAGCAATACCATTGTTTCCTTGTTATTAAAAATGTCCATAAATATTGCATATGCACACACACACACACATTCATATGCTTCCTTTCTTATGCCAGCATAGAACATGGATATAAAATAATGATGATAACACAAAAGACTCAAATCAATTGTTAATTCAACAACCATAAAATATGCATACAAAGAGATTTACACAGTTTGGAAGAGAATTTGTAAAGGTCAAGTATCAAAGTATTCTTTAAGCAAATTACTCTCCAAAATTATTATCTAACAATATTTCTGTTTCCTTATAAAACAATGAAATATGAAAATGCTAAAAAGAAATCATGAAACAAAAATCAGTTAATTAGGATCAGGGATTAGTCACATGGTTAAAAAAAAAACAGGCAATAGTCATGTGGTTTTGTGTTCAATCTCACAATGTGAAGCCTTGAGCAGGTGTCTTCTATCAAAACAAATCCCTGTGAATAAAATTTTCTAGACAAAAACTTTGGGAAAGGCTATTGGATCTTTCTTTCTCTCTCTCAATATATATATATAAAGGGTAAAGATCCCCGCTTCAATCATGAATGTTCATGAGATTGTACCTAGAAAGTTCCCCTTTGTGGCACAAGTCCGGGCAAAGTTGTTTATGGGAAACCACCAGTTGCCCATTCATACCCACCCCACACACAGCATCAATGTTATCTAAGGGAAAGGCAAAGGCAAAGGCCAACAGACCTTGGCACCAGTGACATCGCAACTCATTTCGAAGCTAAGTGAACTGGAGCAATGTGAAATAAAGTGTCTTGCTGAAAAACAACACACAGCCTGATCTGGGAATCAAACTTACAACCTCATGATTGCAAGCCCAATGCTCTAACCACTGAGCCATGCGCCTTCACATATATACATATATATATATCTGGTCAAAGTAAGCCATTGTACCTGGCTTTCATCAAGCTTTTGACAGAGTCCCTTGCTCTGTTATCTGGAGGCCTCCAAGGAAGTTAGGAGTAGATGTGTGACTTTTCACAGCTGTACAAGCCATATATAGCGAGATTCTTGAGAAGACCAGCTCACCTCAGCAAAACTGAGTTCTGGAAGCACTGTGTTCCACCAACATGTAACATTAATTTCACACATACTATTCTAATAAACCAAACTACATCTCTTCTCTTCCTTCCATCTCTCCTTCTTCATGCACTATGCTTATCTTTCTCTCTCCCTACTCCTGTCCTCCCTACCCTGCCAACTGCATCATTGCTATCCTGTTGCCCCCCACTATATACTTGGGCTTCACCAGTCACTGCATTCCCCCATCCTTTTTGCATTCTCGTGAACTCCCTATTCACGCACCCTGGGCAAACCTTTATCATTCCACTAATGTCCACATCCTTGTACTTTGAGAGTTATGCCCTGGCACATCACTTACTCACTCTTGCTCTCTCACTGACTGGGGTAATCACGTGCTTTCTCTATAACAAGAAACCTGTTTCTGTCCCTCTGTCACACTCTAACCTCTCATCACCGGGCACAAAGCCATCACCTTCAATACCACACCAAAGGCGGTGAGCTGGCAGAATTGTTAGCACGCCAGGCAAAATGCTTAATGGTATTTCATCTACTGCTACGTTCTGAGTTCAAATCCCACAGAGGTCAACTTTGCCTTTCGTCCTTTCGGGGTTGATTAAATAAGTACTTGTTACACGCAGTGGTGGTGGTGGGGGGATGTAATCGACTTAGTCTCTTTGTCTGTCCTTGTTTGTCCCCTCTATGTTTAGCCCCTTGTGGGCAATAAAGAATTAAATACCACACCACCTCTCAATGGATCTTTTGTCTTATGTATTTAGTGCCATTTATGTAGGTATGTAGTTCATTGAACCCCTTTATGCCAAATGATTTTATCTCCCAATAAAATAAATATTAGAGAACATACTGAAGTCAATTAATCAATTAAAACCCTTGAAGACATTGCTCCAGCATGGTTTCAGTCCAATGATTGAAAACAGTAAATGGAAAAAAGAACACGAGACAAAATTTACCAAATTTACACAAGTATCAACAAAAATTAAATATCCATGAGCAGACTGCACATAATTCATGGCAAAAGTTAAAAGTTAAAATATCAAATGGTTTTGTAATGTACCTACCTTGATTCTTTATAGATGCTTCTCTCCATTTTGAATAATTGTCTATGATGATTTTCACAAGAAGTTCTTTTAAATTATTATGAAAATTTGCTGAAAAAAGTAACAAAAATTGATTTACAAGGTATCATGTATTATGTATGGATGGAAATGTTTGTCTGTGTGTATTCATATGTATTGTTGTTTGTAACTATTTAATAGTACATTCTCCATAATCAATAGCCTCCCATAGTAGCACTTTTGAACCACTTTCAGTTATTAGTTCATATACATTTCAGTATGGAGATATCTCGGTTCTCTCTAGCACTCTACCTAGCAATTCTAAATACCTCACATATCTGATCCTTGTGCTGCAGAACATATACACACTTCTTTCTAACTACCTTTTTCCTTTGCTAAGTATACCTAATATCTCCTCTTCTAGCTATTTAAAATTCAGTACTTAATACAAGATACAAATGTAGAGTTTAACATTATTTTATAGAAACTTTTCGTTATTACAAGAGGTCTTTTCAAGTACCAAGTATGACTTAAAGCATATTTTTGTATTTCAAATGTGTATGATGGTTAAACAACTAAACAAACCCCTCATAGCTCATACTATCTCTTAAAGCAAAAGTGATAGTATAATGATGCGTATCAAAAAAATATGAGGGAACATAAAGAATTAGAAGGTGGAAATTAAGTAGTACAAGGGAATGTTGAAAAGTTTCTGGCTATGGGCTATGAAAAATATAGGAGGATCAGTTAATTATGATTTTATTCAACACATTCCCCTCTTAGATTTACATATGTATTGCAGCAGTCCTTCAATTTTTCTAAGCCCTGTAAAAGAATTTGGAAGATTAGGCCTCCAATCAGGTCTTTCGTGATACCCTTAAAGCCAGGAATTTTTCAGCACCCCCTTATATATTATAAGAGGCCAAGAATGATAGTTCTGATCCAAAATGTAGAATATGTGATGAACAAGTTGAAACAATCAGCCATATTGCTTCAAGATGCTCTACCTAGGCTCCAAGTGAATATAAAGCTAGACATTGAGTTAGCCAATGCCTTCAGTGGACTCTATACAAACTTTATGGTGCTAATTGCAGAAACAGTGCAAGAATTTTATGGGATTTCATAGTCTACACAAACTGCACAATTAATGTCAATTGGTCTGATATTATTGTTAAAAGATTTTAAAAATGAAACATGCCTACACATTGATATGACTAAACTATCTGACAAAAGTGTCTCAGCTAAAGATACATTTGCCACCTTGTCTAAACATCACATGATGGTTGGAAATGAGCATCATCATCATCATACAAGTGAGGGTGTTTATTTCTAGTCTTTCACGAAAAATGTGTCTAGCAAAGGGAAAACATTACTTTGCTCGGAAACTGGTGAGACTTGGCAGCAGGAATGATATTTGAGCAAATCTGCTTTAACAAATCTCATCAGACCAGACCCATGCAAGCATGGAAAAGTGGACATTAAATGAAAATAAATTAATAAATAGATATCTCTCTCTCTACAAACACACACAATCATCGTTTAACGTCCGCCTCCAATGCTGGCAGGGGTGGAACTATATATATATATATATATATATATATATATATACCAAGTTAGGCTCAACTCCTTTTTCAGTCACTGTAATAAGCAAAAAAAAAAATTGTATCACTTATAAAACAGCATATACAATTCAAAGTATTGAACACATTGACTGCATCAATAGGTAAAGAAGTGACTACATATTATTTAAGCAAATCAACTAAACAGTTTAGTGATTATAATGGCTCTACACTCCAGGACACAAGTGATTGTGTAGTTGTCAAAAGTTCTATGAATGAGCATCAAAACAAGGTCAGGGCACTCTGTTTTTCTATGCACAGAAAGCAAAAAAAAAAAAAAGAAAAATATTGTTTTGAGTTATACATCACAGTGATAGCTATTAAAGAAAACCTAAAAAGCACTCATGCTAGTGCTATGATGAAAGCACTGGTGCCACATAAAAAGCACCCAGTACACTCTGCAGAGTGGGTGGTGTTAGGAAGGGCATCCATCAGTAGAAACCATACCAGAACAGACATTGAAGCTTAGTGCGCCCCTGGCCTCACCAGCTCTGATCAAACCGTCCAACCCACGCTAGCATGGAAAAGACGTTAAATGATGATAACCATAATCTATTTCTCAAAATATAAAACTCATGTTATTTAATCTATTAATAATCCTTTCTGCAATAAACACAAGGCCAATCGATTACATCGATCCCAGTGTTTAACTAGGTTTAGTCTATTAATAATATTATCTTGTTTGTGCATCAGTTTTCTGTGATTGAAGAGCAATGCAACTAGCAAGAAAATGATTCAGTATGTGACAAAACTAATTGTAATTTCTCCAATTAAATGATGCTCAAGGTCAATGACATTTCTGATTCTGCTCCTAGAAAATTATCAAAAAAATTTAATACTTTAAATAACCAGAAGCAACGCCCCACATTTTATCAGTTATAATGTCGCAAAACAATTTCCCTTTGTATTAGCAATGGACTTGCCCAAGGGGTGTAACTCTTGAATATTTCTATTTAAGTTATGCCTCATTATCCAATTTTGATATTGAAATGTGTTTAGTTTTTTCACAAATTCTTCTATTTCTTAAGCTTATGAAAGCAGCTCCACTAACTCCGACTTAAAGCTATGCGGCTACTTGGATAGTTAAACAAGAGCTATCACTACAACGAGAGATAAGGAAACATAACGGGGCAAAATAGTTGTCATTATCCCGCAGAGCATATACTTAAATAATTCATTCAAATTTTGGTCAGCAGTTTTGAGAGAACGATGTTAGTCAATACAACCGATTCCAGTACTTGAATGGTACTTTATTTTATCTACTCAAGAGTAGCAAGAAGATAACTCGACCAAAATATCATTAAGCTCTAACATGATATTGAGCAATTTTTTTTTCTGGCAGTTAATACTAAAAGGATATATAGGTACTATTCAAGAAGAGTGGTCCCGGTGCGCGCACTCGCGTACTCTTTTCTCTCTCTCTCTCTCTCTCTCTCTATATATATATATATATATGCTATGAAATTAAACTTATATAAATTGTTTCTTTACTTTAACTTACCTGGAAAAAGCTTTCGTAAGACCTCGGGGTTTTGAGTGTCAGCGAAAATTGCTTTCTTCAGCAACAGGTTTAGAGCTATGTAAAGCTGAAATAAAAAGAAGGCAGTTGGTCGTGAACGAGTGTACGTGTGTTTACATTTGTGATGTATGGCTGTGAACTGAGAGAAGCAGATATTCTTAGAGTAGAAGAGAAATTTTGATTCCCCACCACTCCATTCTTCAGATTATGACTGGATTGGTACTTTTCACTTCGATGAGAGACATTTCGGGAGAAATATATCTATTCTTGCATTTATCACGAAATACTTATATATCTCGCATCGCTTCAGCAAGTATAGGCAACCTCTCTCCATAAGCGAGCTGCATTTCTTAGGTTGGCTGCACTGGAAAAAAATATTCAAGCTAATTTTTTGTTATTCAGAAAGCCCCGCGGGCCGCAGTTTGCTCACGGGTCCTCTAGAACAGTTACTAAACCTAAATTTGATTTTAAAAAAAAAAAAAGAACGAGTGCTCGCCCCACACATTTCTCATTACGTGGTGTCTTCTCTTTATGTCCTCATAGGTTTTAATGTACAAATAAAACATAATTTATGTTAATGTTCAACTTAGGTCACAGTTCGGGAGAGAATATAATTTGTATTTTGAACGTATAATTTGGCTTTAAATGGAAAACGTAAAAAATAAGAAAACCATTGTTTGGGTTCAAAAATGGAATTGTCTGGATAGCCTCCCTTCGCCCTTAACTACAGAAAGTTATGTTTTAGACTTCGTGATGGCGGAACGTATAAGCGAGCTGATTTCTCTTCACAGCGCTAAACTGAGCTTCCGCTATTGCTTTTCTTTTCACACATAAAAATATATAATTAAATCCTTTCATCCTTTTACGGTTTCAGAGATGCAAATGCATTCATAATTTTTATATTCTTTTCATTCTAATATATGTCAGTATGTGAATATCTAGAAAAAAAAAAAATATATATATATATACACCTACATATATGTATGTATGTTTTGAGGAACCCGATTATTTATTTTTTTACTGCAGAGTTTCGGAATGAAGCATAATAATTGTTAGAAATCTCTCATCCATCAGACAACGGTTGATTAGGAAGCGGAGTATCTTCTTAACAATTTGTACGAGTAACGAATGAATTGAAAGGCTTTTCAGAAGCATTGTTGTGGTCTATTAATCGTGTCATATAACCTTATAAGATCAATGAAATAGTGTTTATTAACTGTGGATTACTTTAAATAAAAACAACGAAAGTAATAACCCTACACTCAAGATATTTTTGCGTTAACTGCTAAATTTACAACTGCAACAACAGTATCCATTCTATATAGTAAACAGAAATTGCTAGAGTTGAAGTAGTAGCGATCGCGCAGCAACTTTACATCATATTTCTAAATTATTCAAAAATCAATATATAAGGTGAAGTCCATCACTTAATTGCATGATATGCAGAAAGAGCTCTTTCTGGTAAATAGCTGTCATGAGAAATTGCAAATTTTCACGGTGAAAATTGCAAACTAAAAATAAACGGCGAGTATATTCAACAGAAATTTCATACATCTTTTCATTTATTTCATGTTTTTTTTTAAAAAAATATAATTTAAACAATGTATTGTTACTCTATGAGGAATAATATAGATCAGAAAAAAAATTATTTGTAGTCCGTAGCCCAAGCCATTCTATATTACTTAACTGACTTTACTATATTTAAATTTCTTAGGTAATATTGATTCCATACCGAAGACGGTGTTTCTGGTGTGATCAAATTAATATTTTAAAAACATTAATTTGATCATAAATATTTTATTTATACACGAATCATATCTGAAGAGGTATCGCTAAAACAGTAGAGACACTGGTTACACACACACACACAGACGTACTCTGTCTTGCCGTCCACAACATTATATTTACTCATTTTCAGTTTTCTGTTTAATTTCCAAGATTTTTTTTAATAAAAAAATTACATTTCGTTTGCACTATCTATCTCTCTCTCTCTCTCTCTCTCTCTCTCTATATATATATATATATATATAAAACTCATATCCCTATTTCTGAATCAAATATGGAAAATTGGCGATCTTTGGTTTCAGGTACATTGTGCCTAAAATCAAATGTCGCCCCAAAAAATTCTATTGTTGTCAGTTTGATTGACTTCTATATAAAAGATATTCTGATTTCAAAAGTAAAGCGATGTCCGTTTTTTTTTTTAAGAGTAGAAATGAAACTATATTTTAAGGATTTCCTTTTGTCTTCTATTGGATTTTGAAAAAAAAAAAATCGATTTTAAACGAGACGACAGAAATCAATAAAATATGACAAATACTATCAACAACACATGATATATAAAGCGTGCTTCAAGTAGATGGATATCAACACAAATTTTCATTCTCATAACACTAATAACCCATTGTTGAGACTAAGACAGCAAAAGCGATAATGACTACATTTTCAATACACAAATAAAAATCAACAGCTTGAGCCGGATATAGCCATTTAGGCGCCAAAATACTATATTGAGAATAGACGCTAAATCCAGTGAAATGGTTTTTTCTAATTAATAAACAATTCATTTTCAACAGTAACAATTAAGTGAAGACAAATAATATAACATTAAAGGCTTTGGAGACGAAGAGGGATATGCTAGAAATAACAACTAAAATCTCTCCGAAATCACATCTAATTGTCTTTAAAATAAAGAAGACGTATGTATTCAGGAATAATATGGTCCAAGATACACTATACCTTAAAAAAAAAAAAAAACCCCAAAAAAAACCAAGGTATGATCACGGCTCCAAAGCGCTTTAATCATCATATTCAAATACTGACCTATGACTAAAAAATTTAATTCTTTTCTTTTATCGTTTTGAATTTTTGTGCACTGACTAAGCACAAAGCCAAATGAAACAGGAATCCTACAACCACTTTACATTAATGTGTGATTCGCTTTTTTAGTCGAAGTAAAAGGGAGGGTAAACGGCGATGATCAATGCCTGTCACAATGATTTCACTATGGAAATTTAAAAATCGTTAGTCTTAATTTACTGGGACCCTATCTCGTGCTAAAATCCCCGCTTAACGGAAACATTGAGTTTCTGTAAATATTGTGGCAACGTGAAATTCCATAACACGAGACTAGTTTACGACTGACTTTCATATACATGAAATCAGTGGGAAATAAGCTTCCATATCAACAGCATGATTTTCAGGAACACTTCCGTATCGCAGGGAATGACTATATCGATTTTTTTTTCTACTTGGCACAAAGCTCAAAACCTACTGGAAGAGGACTAGATCGAGCGAAATAAATATTTTCTCCAGGGTGTAAAGAGAAGTGTGAAATGGTTTCTTCTGAGAATCGAAATCGTAGTCTCAGATTACCTTTTGTGGGCGAGTACGGCTACTATGGAACAACTTGAAGAAGAAAAAAAACTTCTTTTAATTCAATAATAAATCGAAAACTAAGAAAGAAAATCAAATAAATGTTTAGCACTAGCTTTAATAGTTTCATAAATATCTTTAGTATATAAATATTTATAGTTTAATACATGTTTTTGTATGTATACAAATTTTTAGTCTCATACATGCTTTGTATTTAAATAAACTTAAATGCGCCTACATACACTGTTTGAGTGTGCTGTGTGTGATTGAGAGAAAAATAGAATTGAAACGAGTGTGTGTATATACATAAATTTTAATTTCCACGAAGTTAGAAAAGTGACTCAAGGGCCGAGAGTTTCGCGTATACGCACACTATTTAGTGGCACTCGACACATGTTCGCGCCCGAGCAGGTGTCAAAAGTATCGTGCGCGCTCACCAAGTGTTTGCAGAAATTAATTGGACATTTATGAAATATATAACAAATTAATAATTTGTCAGTATTCTTTCATGTGAATCCTTGAAATAAGAATATACAATAAACAAACAATTCGATACAAAGACTGGTCAAAATATATTTCTCACGTTTGACTGAGCACAAAAGAAATATTAATTTAAATAATTCTGTCCTTTATTTAGCCATTAAGGGTAATTACATTCCATTCAGACTTACAAAATAGGAGATAATTTAAATAATTAACTCTTTCTTTTATTTAACCACCAGGAGCAATTGCAGACAAGTTACATTAATAAAAAAAAACGCTAGGGTTTACAAAACGTTTGAAGCAAGACAAACAATAATATAAACTGGCGATTGTTATTAGGTAAATCTCCGAATGTAATCGGACAGAACTTCAACAAGAAGAAATAAGAGAGAGAGAGAGAGAGAGAAAAAAAAACTAGTGAAAGCAGGAGGGCAAGATAAGGGTCTAGAAACAATGAAAGGGACAGCAAATATCTCAGGAAATACACCATTACTATAGCGCAAAGTGCCCGTAGGTAGTTCTCTATTAATGCGTGTATAATATACTAAATTTTATATATCACCACTTACTGGTTTGTGTATGTATATATATATATATATATATATATATATACACACACACACACACAAGTGAGTGGTAATATAAGGCGCGCGCGTGCACAAAAAGGATAATAGTTTTAATAATAGTGACGGCAAGCTAGTTCAGTGTACTGAGTAAACACCAAAGGTTTCAATTCTTTGTTTATACAAATATGTGTTCGCCTCATATCTTTTTCTTTCACGTTTCCTTTGTTTCTATCTGCCGCCCAGCTATGCATTTTTATTTATTTATTGTCTTGTTTCATACTTCTCTCATTCAGCCAATTTACTCTCTCTCTCTCTCTCTCTCTCTCTCTATATATATATATATATATATATATGTGTGTGTGTGTGTGTATTTGTTAAGTGCCAGTAAACGAAACTCGACCACTGAGTTTACTTCGTAACTTCTGCCGATTATATACATACACATACAAGAACACAAATAGGTTAAGATTCACTACAGCTGTTTCAGACGCGTGTGTGTATATATATATATATATATAAAACATACGCTATATGTGTGTGTATGAATATATATTAAAGTCTTATTGCCTCACTCCCTTTCATTCATTCCCACTCTTTTTTTATTTTCATTTCCTTGTTTCTCTCCCTCGAACTTGAACTGACCTGTCTTTCTCCCTCCTGTTTAATTTATTCGTGTTTCTCCTTTTTCAAACCTCTCACTTAGTTTCGCTATTTTCCCTTCTCGCCAACATCTCTAATACAGTATCTTCCTTTCTGCCTCTCTTCTTCCCCCTCCTTTGCTGCGCTTGTTTAAACCACTTCACTAATTCTTTTCCTCCCCCTCTCTTGCAGTGTTTGCCTCCTAACATCTACGTTTTACTCACTCAATCTCTTTATTCCTTTCCCTTCGTTTCTTTCCCATCCAATCTTCCCTTCTTTTCATCCATTTTCGTAATCTTAATAGAACGTGTTTCAGTCACTAGGCTGCGGCCATACTGGGACACCTCCTTGAAGAATTTTAGTCGAACGAATCTAAGGGATCAAATAGATCTTGGCAAATAAACTTACACACACATAAAAGGTGGCCACCGTCAGTTTCGCAAATATACACACATGCTGATCAGTCTTGCTCCTTCGCTTTTTCTCCCTTGTCTTTATTGCGCTTCTTTGTGTCCGAGTAAACTAAAGAGAGTAGCCAAAGCGTTTCGTTCAAACAGGCACACTTTGAGACAGGCACGTATACAAATAAAGAGAGAGGGACAGAAGCAGAAAAAAGTGTGGGCGTAAACTGTTGAACGTTTAGAAATTTATCTTTTTATTTAATGTTCTGTCTTAGCCTTATCCAGTCAATTACGAAGGCAACTGAACTTGAACGGTCTGACCAAGTAGTTATTATGCTCGAAGACAGCTTCACTTTTACTTAGGCTACAATGTTCTCTATAACGTTGTTTGTTATGGCCGGTCATAGAGAGACTCTTTTTTTTTTTGTTTACAAAATTAACTGTCCATGATGCGCCTCCAGCCATTTGAGTTTGTCCAATCACCTATACAACTAAGCGCTTTATAGGTGCGAAACCAACGGTCAATCTCTGACCCGCCATCACAAACACCTTCTAAATATCACTCCTCTAATTTTAGAGTGTACCTCTTTTCGGACGGACGGACACACACTTGAGGTACAAACTAGGAAAAAAATAAAATTCTAAACACACATGTAGCAGCTTATTCGTTCAAAGTTACTCGTTTCTTCTGTCGCTGATCGGAGTTTCTTACGATGCGTGATCTCTTGTAGCCTAACAGATCGCACATAGCGAAGAGTAGCTTCGAACGTACACACACACACATATATATACAGAGAGAGGGGAGATGTTGGTGTTTAAGTCACGCACACCATTGCGAGTGGTAGTTCATAAGTGAGTAAATTTGTAAATCAGAAATATATTTAACCAGGATATAACATTGCAAAACTTTAATAACATAGGAAGTATCTGTACAAATACGTATGTGTACAATATGAGATTAAAAGCAAGTGATCATTCGAAAGGATAAGAAAGATATAACGAGACATAGAGGGGTAGCAAGTGGAACTTGATGTAAGACTACAAGACCATTCGCAATAAGGGCTTTTATTCAGAGTTATGGTGTATTATTACATAAAAAATATATCAAAAATGAATAATATTCAACCCATTAATGCATAAACAAAAAAACAGAACAATCAGAAAATTATTAGATTAAATAAACTTTATGCATTACTGGGTCAAGTATTAAACAACCAAGGAATACGCTCAAAACTAATGTTCAGAAGACAAATACTGAAGATAAGTTCTTGACGAGCCGAGTCCATGACACGATTCCAATTTCCGGTTGAAGCTATTTATGTTTCATTTAGATTATTGCGTTACAGAAAAGAAATGAACATTATATTCAATTTTCCCGACATTAATCAGAAACTTTGAGCTTAGTCAAAAGAAGTCAATATTGGCCATGTCCTAAGCATACAGTTTAAATACATTATCACAGAAAAGTATGTATATATGAGAGAGTGTCTGTATAATAAAATGTGGAACAAATGGAGCTAAACAAACGTAATCCATTTATTGCTCTGATTACAAACGGGCAAAGTCATAGTGACTCCAGTAAAAGGAGAATAGAATTCATTGTCTTTCTTAAGAGATGTATGGTGTGTGTGTGAGGTGAAGTCGCCGCGACTAGAAATCGAAATCAGGTTGATGACGCCGTGCGTTTACTATATTTTTAACAGCATAATTTAATGATAATGGATGTAATTTAGAGACCACTGTTTATAAAAATAAATAATATTTTTTTAATTATGACATTGAGCATAATTGCTGTGGTAAAACAATATATGAAAAGAGTGAATGTGAGTGCGTACTCTGATGGATTAAACTTTTTATTTTCAGAAAAGGTTCATAATAGGATTTCAGTGGAAAATCAAATGGTGACGAAAAATGACGAGGAATTGTTTTTTTGTTTTTAAAATTTTTTAATATATACATTCCTGTATTTTATAAAACAGAAATTATGATTCTGAAATAAACATTTTCAAAAATTTTCCCAATTCGTGACTTTTGCCTTTTCTGTAAGGTAGTGATAGCTATTCCAAGAGCCCACCGAAAATTGCACTAAAACAACTTGTTCTCGTTTAGCTACTTATTATCAGAGTTAAAAACGACAGCATATGCACTTGGTAATTAGAGTAACTTCAGTATAATGTTTTATTATGCAAGATATATTTAACCACAGAGTATTGTGCCTATGAAAATAAAAATCAATACAGATCTAAGAGAGATCAAAACTATTTGATTTTCTTTGATTAACTTTGATATCCTTTAACTTAAACAATATAAATAACATACGTATCTAATGCAGTGGTTCTGAAACATTTTGACTGTGTCGCACTGGTGATCAAATGAAATTACTGACTTCATATTGAAAATCAAAAATTTAGAACTACAGAAAACTATTACTCCGTTATATTAACTATACTTTTGTGTTAGAAAATAACACGCTTTTCTAGACGCTCATACCTTAAAGCCTTAAATACTATTTTATAAAAATCCTCGAAACATCTAGATACTCTAACAACGCACCAGTGCGCTGTGATACGCCTTTTGATACTTATTTAGTGAGTACATATTTTCTAGCAGAATAGTTCTGACAGTTTAAAAACTATTTCCTCTCACCCATTTAGATAGTATTCATAATTAAGTAATAACATATAGAGATGAATGCATATGATTGTAGTATAGATAATAAAAGGGAATTTCTACGAAATAACCTACTTAAGGCTACAGAACAGACATTTAGCTGAGGTAAAGTCCAGCCATGCTGAAAGTAACGTTATGGTGGAATGATACAATTGATAGTGCAGCGAAAGCTAAAAGACACGCTCGGAAAACTTGAAAGGAAGGTGGCAGTAGGAAGCATTATAAAATGACTAGGCGACAGGTATGCTTTGGCTAAGAGGGGGGTAGAAAAGAAAGCTGCCACATGAGGATCATAGGCATGAAGCTGAAGTGTTCAGGATTGTAATACAGTTTGTGAGAGTGAACTATGGTCATTGGTGAGAAATGTATGCTGAATAAGGACAGCATTTTTGGTAAACCATCATTTCTGGCATTCATTGACTTGGAGAAGGCGTTTGACAGGGTACATCTTCAGTAATTTGGAGGTCATTAAGAAAATTACAAGTAGATTAATGGTCTGTAAGGGTTGTACAAGCTATGTTCAATGATGCAGTAAGTAAAGTGAGAGTAAGAATGATTTTAGGGACGAATTCAGCATGAGGATGGGAGTCCATCAAGGCTCACAGAGAAGTTTAAAACTGGTTGTCAATGGGAACTCCTAAGCTTTACATTTGACAGAATAATCTGAATGCTAAATAAAGGGTTAAAAAAAAACCCAGAACTACCTTACTTGTTTTATAATTCATAGTTTGATACCCCTTTTTATTGTACAATTCAAAGTATACAAAAAAAAAAAAAAAAAGAATGTTCAATGATTTTGAGTTCTGAGTGTGATTTAACAGCATGAATTTGTATAATGTCTTCAAGCATAATTTTCTATATAATTTAATGTCTTATTTCAATAGATAAAACAAGCAGCATTTGCAATAAAATTATAAAATTCCACTGAAGTCATGCTTTCAAAGGTACATAAAACAAACAAAAACTTAGAATATCAGCAAATGAAAAAGACTATCTTTAAGTATTTATGCATGTTTTGAATTATAATTATTTAGTCAGGTTTTCACAGGTATACACACACATATTTACATCATACACAGAATGGAAAATGGGGAGAAAGATTAAGAGAGAGACATTGTTTTTAACTATTTGATCAAACTAAATGAACAAAAAATACCCTATTGACACCAATCTGCTTGAAAACGTCTTTTGTTTTGTGATACAAAACTGCCTGTTTTAAAGTGTTCACACTTAAAAGCTTCCATCATAATTTTATAATACTTTGCTCAATTATAAAGCAGCGAACTAGCAGAATTGTTACTGTGCTGGAAAAAGTGCTTAGTAACATGTCTTTTGACTTCACATTCTGAGTTCAAATAGCACTGGGGTTGATTTTGCCTTTCGTTCTTTTGGGGTCAATAAAATAAGTACCAGTTGAACACTAGGGGAAATGTAATCAACTTACCCACTCTCCAAAATTGCTGGCCTTATGCCAAAATTTGAAATCAATATTTTTGTTCAACTATGTTCCAAACATAAATTTAATATACTGATTAATTAGAAGTCAAATTCACAGGTAGTGTATTTTATTAGAAACATGGTTATGAGAAAATTAAGAAAAAAATTATTAGCATTAGATAGGTTAATTTGATATGGTTAATATTTTACAATTCAGTATTGTTGAAAAAAAAATGGTCAAAATGTAAAAAAAAAAACAAAACAAAAAAAACGACTTTTCTAGTACTGTAGAGTGAAATGAAGTATGTACTTACGTTTTCACTCTGTTTTTTATCTATTTTAAGCGAACATCCTATGAGTTTTAACTGGGGTTCAGGTGATCCTAGTCCAGAGAATTTCATGATATCATTACAAATTTTTATCACAATATCTTTACTAGGACACTGTAAGAAAGAAAAAAAATGAGAGAATGAAAACAAAATTGAAAGTCAGAAATATTTTCAAGATCATTAAACTCCTTTTATAAAAGGATAATTTGGAAATTTTAATCAATGAAAATCAAGGAGAGTATTGCATTCATTTGCGAAACATTTGTTTTAGAATGGTGCTGTAGATAAAGAAGCTACAGAACTCCAAATGTGTTTGAATCCAAATCCTGCCAGGATCATGTCTTCCATCCCTCTCTGGTGTTGATAAAATAAGCATTATGCATGTGGTTTATTTCAAATGATTACATGGATGAACCAATGTAAGAAATCAATATTTTTGGAAGTCAGAGATAATGTATAAAGTAATATTGGTAATAATGTTTTTTCATATAATCATATATACCCAAACTTTACCTTTAATGACTCATTAAAAATGTTTTTTGCAAAACAAGATACAAATGTTCTGCAGAACATTACTTAGAAATGTTAACCAAATCATTTCCTAAACAAAAGTATGAAATAAAATGAAGCTGCTGATTTACTCCAAAAATTTGCAGCAGCTACTGCTGCTCCTACTATCACCACCACCATTACCACCCCAACTAATGTTATTAATCTTTAAATACAAGATTTTGGGGCTAAATTTGATGCTTTTTTGTCTTCTTTTTTTCAGGAACAGGTTGATGTATTGGTGAACAGTCAACAGTATTGGAGAGCATAAAGATTAAAGCTGTAGTTGAGAAAAAGTTAGCTGACATGGATGAGAGGAAGCCATTTGAATATTGGAAAAGATTTACCTGTACCATGATGATTTGTGCTAAATATCAAAATGCTGAGATTATGACTGCTGCTCGATACTCTGCTAATACTGTACAGCTGCAACAAAGACTATGAAGCTATGGTCAGCAAGAAAGGACATAGCTGGCATTCTGACTGTGCCTGCATGCCAGAATTCATTTCCACATCTTTGAATAGGGTTTTAGGCAAAATTCAGATGGCTATGTGAAGCTACTGAAGGATGCTGGAAGTTCCTGGCTGAAGGTTGCAGCTGGAAGGCCATATGTGTGGTAGCAGTATTCTGGAAAGAGTTAGAGAATATCAATGCTCTCACCAGCCCAAATTCCTACCTCCCTAATTCCCCTAATTGTAATCCCATGGATTACTATGCGTGGGGCACAGTTGGTAAAGACACCAACTGCTCTGTCTACAACACCAAGACTGAGCTGGTAACCAAAATCAAGTAGCTGTTTGAAGAGGGACACAATGAGGAATACATGCATCAGGTTCCAGAGCCATCTTGAGGCTGTGGTAGAAGCTGAAGGCAGCTACATTGAGTAAACTGTTATCTCCCAGCCACAATCTAGTTGATAATTTTTGATTTTTTTAAAACATACTTTATTTTTGGATAAAATACTGTGTTTTCTTTCTCCTATTACGCAAGCTGTCAAATTTAGCCTGAATACCCTGTATATAAGGTCATCTTTCATTAGTTTTCACAGTTGAAATTTGGAGCTTTGTTTTAACTCCAAGTTTAAACTACTTCACATGTATATGTGTTGAATTACTTTTGTATTTTAGCATGATGTTTATATTCATATGCTGCATTATATCACTAAACAGAGATTAGACATATATACAAAATATATGGTGAACACAAAGGGGACATACATAGTAACTTTGTGTATAGAGAATATAGTATAAGGAAATTGATCAAGTATTGCTCAGAGATGACATTTTTCTAAAGAAAAGAGTTGTTTTTTTTATTATCTCATACATATCTAAAAACATCAAAATCAAAAGCAAGCCCACTTGTTTACATAACAAATATTTGCGAAACATCACTACTTTCTGTTTATTTTCCACAAATTTCTTATTTTTTTCTTGGCCTTTAAAATTTACTTCTCTTACTTTTCAAATCAATTCACTGGTAGGATTAAGCTATTATGTTTCACTATCTGACAAAGAATTATTTGCTAGAAATATAAACTGACATTCGCAAGTCATTTGATATATCCTATTGTGTTGCTCCAATCACCTGTGCTCAGCTGGCACAGAGCTAATCAAGTAAATGTTTAGCAGTAACCCACAAGTTCTGCACTCTGGATATAGAACATACTAGACTAGATTGAACTTTAGTATTCTAGCCAAGGCAATCCTGCATTTATGATGTCATGGTGCTTCAAGCTGAAATCCATATTTAGAGTATTGATAGAGATTTGATAACTACATTTAAAAGGTGAATGACTATTTTAAAGCTCTTTGTTGATGGTATTAGTGATATAAGTAATGAAAGCTTGTAAAAAATTCAGTGAAGACATTTATGTTGAAGCTATGACAAAAATAAGTAATGAAAATAAGAAATCCACTGAATAATTTTAAAAGAATTAGATATATGCATTGTGGAGAATATCATATATATGTAACATAAATTTGTTTCTTTTCTTTTGGGTTGATGGTGGTAGTGGAATGGATTAACTTTGCAAAATATAAATAAAAAGAATTATGCGAGTGATTTAATATAGGATTTTTGTTTTCAAAATTCAGTAGGTAGTTTACTGCCAGTTATAGTATGATAAAAATTGTGGATGTTGATGAATGGCTAGGTGAATATATAGACTGGAATCCATATAGTTGTTTTTGCAGCAAAGCCAATTTATATTTATAAAAAACCCTCAGATATTTCTGCTTATAAAATAATTGGTAATAATAGATGACAAACTTTTTCTTTTTAAATTATAGAGCTTAGTTTTGCCAGAAGAGACCATACTATGAAGGAGTGGGGCCAGGAGAAACCCAGAAGAAATGAACTTATGGTATTCAATGGAATTTTGTATTCTGCTCTACAATTCTCATCACCCAGTTTGACTCTTTCCACAAGATACAAACATCCTTTATTTTAGGGGTAGACTGAATAGGAAATTGTGACATTTATGCATTTCCTAAGGCATTTGCAGTAGAGAAATGAATTTACTTCAACCAGATGGCAAAATGTCCTTACCACCAGACTTTGTTTAGGAATATTGACTTCTAGCATAGAGGTGCATAGATCTGTAGACAGAAAACAGTTCAATACTGGGAAATTTGTTGGAAAGTGAACTCTTGTCAATCAGGTGAATAGCTTTATTTTTAAGCAGTTTAAAATGTTCATGTACCTAGTTGTACTGTCCTAGATGTATGAGAAGTACTCCCCAAAATTTCCTTATGAATTAGCTACTTTCCATCATTATTTGAAATGACTAAAGAAAATATTAGAAAGATTAAAACACACCGTCATTTAGTACACAACAAGCAATAATTCATCCTGTTTCAATTACAGTAGTACACTATTTTTTACTGAATAAATCTTCACCAAAATCCACCAAACATCCTTTCCTGTAATACTTCACCTAAATGACTCGGTTAACTACCCAATTGTTTCTACAAAGAGATGCAGAGTGTATAACAAATGTTTCATTAGCTTGTAAATGCTAAATTGAAATTCCCTTTTGTGCATAGCTGAGAGAGGATTCTACTAAAATGACTTTTCTTTAATATTGTACAAAGACAAAGATGATAATTATAACCTAAAAACCAAAGGGTTAATGAAACATTCATTCCAATGTTGATTAGTCAACCTTGTCATGGTTATGGTTTTCATCTCCCATCTAAATGGATTATGCATCATACTTAGAGAGGTTAAATAAGGAAAAAATGCAAAGCAAGATATGAATTTATGAGCTGAGGACTATAGTACCCAAACAAGTCTAAATCAACACAATATATATAAACTGATATTTGTAATAGAAATAGTATCAGTGTATACTAGGCATAGCTAGGATTATATTTTCAACAAATTTACAGCATGGATTATTATTATTATTTACAACTTTTACAACTTAAGTTCCTCCATAAAATTACTACTACATTACACATTAATATTATCTAACAGACAATTAAGTAACTAATCAAAATGTTAAAGGTGTATTTCAAAAATAACAAAAGAGAAACATACAACAAGAACGATTACTGTTCTTTCACAATGCTTTCAGTTAATCCAACGGTTAGTTATTGATAGAAAAATATCTTTACAGCCTGCTTTTGAACAATCCCAATAGAATTGGCAATAAGGGAAACAGTTAAAAAAAGTATAATGTGATAAAACTACAAGTTGTCTGCATCAGCAAACATTATGTAATAAACATTGTGAGTTGGATAAATTTGATACTTTGGAGCTATCCTAGTACCAAAGAGATAATAAAAAGAAATGTTTTATTTTCTTCTTTGAGATGAAGGGATGGCACTAAAGCATCAGATTCTTCTCCTCATGGTATAAAAACTTATCCAAAAGCGCCAACTTTCCTATAAGTGAAACATGATATCAAAAAGTTAAAACCTACTACTATAACATACTAGCATTGTACCTTGAAAATTTACATAACAAACAAAAAGTTAACCACTTGAATTCGAATGGATAAATATACCTGCTTCAATACATTACAGGTGTGTCCATGTGGTTTAGAAGTTTGATTTTACATGGCTTTGTGTTTGATTCCAGTGTATAACACCTTGAGCAATTGTCTCCTACCATGGATTCAGGTTGACAAAAGCCTTGAATTTGCTAGATCATGTGGAAGCCCATCAAAGTGACTGTTCTTGTTTGGGGTGATGAATCTAGTTTGTTATTCAGCTAAACAGCAGCACCGGGCCCATGGATGCCTTTAAGCAGAGTCTTTTTCACTGCAAGTAATCAGGCCAGGTCTCTAGTCTGAGAATAATTTCCACACACACTAGTCTTGGAGATTTTGAAAATGGTTGTGGTCACAGCTCTTTCCTCTTCTAACTAAAGCATTAAAAATCTAGAAAAGAGGCATATTCACAGGATAATATTTTGAATTATTTCTGTAAAATATGAAAACTATACTTTTGTAAATAGTTTTATTTTCATATCTTTTAAATTATAGTGCCAAAACTAAAATTCTATGCTACTCTGCATTTAGATATTGCTTTAGACCAAGTTTAAAACATGTTTCTCTGATGAGCCACGAAAAATGGACCCACATGCCTTCACACACAAGCAGACAGTTTATTTTTATATTTAAGATATATTATCTAATGTTTAGTAAAATACATACATATACATTCGATATTAATATGTGTTAGATTTTTACACAATCTCAAAAGTATTCAACAAACATTTGATATTTCATTTTAACCAATAGTAAGTATGAGATAATACTGGATGTAGCACAGAGAAGAGCCACTAAGTACAGATATAAATTAATTGTCTATTGTTTCATGACTTGAATAAAGTGACATTTTTCTATTTGCCTCACACTAGATACATAACATTCTCGTTTTATAAGTAAATGGCCAAGGTTAAATATAACAACACATTCCATATCCAAGTCACTAAGTAAGAGCATTAAAAACCACCTTAGAGTGTACTTATTAAATTGCAACAGGAATATGAAAGGCTTAATATAAGCCATAATTAACATTAGGAAGAAACAATACACAAAACCAATTGCAAAAACATTTCACCCATGTTATTATTACAGAAAAATAGAAGCTAATATTTAAACCAGAAAGCTAAGTAAAATTGTGACTCCTTCCTTACAGGTAGGCATGTCCCTTGTGGGCTCATGAGTGCAGGTGCCACATAAAAGCACCCAGTACATTCTGTAAAGTCATTGGTGCGAGGAAGGGCATCCAGCTGTAGAAACCTTGCCAAAACTAACATGGAGGCTAGATAGCTCTTCAGCTGGCCAGTTCCTGTCAAACTGTCCAACCCATGCCAGCATGGGAAACAGACATTAAATGATGATGTTTCAGGTCTGTGCAACATGCAATAGGAAATGTAACCATTGTTTAAGACCTTCCTCAGTCAAAACATTTAAAAATATAAACCAGTTGATGGAAATATTTCACTATATTTGGTCAGAGCAATGAGTTGGCTACAAAGTTAGGAGGACAAATATGTAATAGAGAACGAGAGAGGGTGAAAGAGAGAGAGAGAGTACTCTCTGACCATATACATTGAAATATTTCCATCAACTGGTTCATATTTTGAAATGTTTTAACTGACGAAGGTCTTATATAAGGGATGCATTTCCTATTATATATTACACAAACCTGAAACGTATATATTATTTCAAACTATCACTATTTGGTTTGACTTCATTATTACAACTTATATGACTTGATGCAAGCACAAACTAGCCACTCCAGGCTCCACTTATGCAGACACTCTAACAATGATTTGAAGCAGTTTGTTATATTTGACTCCAGTGCACTGCTTCTTAGTGTAATATGAAATAATATGCACACACTCATGTATATGTATACAAGTGTGGGCGTAGCTGTGGTAAGAAGTTGGCTTCTCAGCAAAAAGCTTCTGGGTTCAGTCCCAGTGTAGCATTATAGACAAGTGTCTTCTACTATCTATGTATGTATGTAAGCATCTTTTCATCTTGACATCATGTGATAATTGTAAATGAGTATCCCTGTCACACAAGCAGTGTCACTCATTTCCAATATTCTGCAAAAACATGCCTGGCCATGAAGAAATATTACATTGCTTGGAAACAGGTGAGTGTTGGTGGCTAGAAGGGCATCCAGCCTTAGAAACCAAGCCAATCAGACAGGAACCTGGTACAGCTCTCCAGCTGTGGTCAAACCATCCAACCTATGCCAGCATAGAAAACAGATATCAAATGATGATGATGATTATATATATTTTTTCTTTTATTTGTTGCAGTCATTAGACTGTGGCCATGCTGGATCACTGTCTTTAGTCAAGCAAATCAACCCCAGGACTTATTCTTTGTAAGCCTAGTACTTATTCTATCGGTCTCTTTTGCTGAACCGCTAATTTATGGGGACATAAACACACCAGCATTGGTTGTCAAGCGATGTCTTTGGGGAGGAACAAGTACAGACACACAAACACACACACATATATATATATATATATGATGGGCTTCTTTCAGTTTCCATCTACCAAATCTACTCACAAGGCTTTGGTCAGCCCAAGGCACTTGCCCAAGGTAGAAGACACTTGCCTAAGGTGCCACGCAGTGGGACTGAACCTGGAACCATGTGCTCGGTAAGCAAGCTACTTACCACACAGCCACTCCTGCACCTGTATATATATTCTTTTATTCTTTTACTTGTTTCAGTCATTTGACTAAAGGGTTTTAGTTGAAGAAATTGAGCCCAGGACTTATTCTTTGTAAGCCCAGTACTTATTCTTTCGGTCTCTTTTGCCGAATCGCTAAGTTACGAGATGTAAACACACCAATATCTGCTGTGAAGTGATGGGGGGGGGGACAAAGACAAATACACACACATATATATACATATATACATACACACACACACAACAGGTTTCTTTCAGCTTCTGTCTGCCGGCCTGAGGCTATAGTTGAAGACACTTGCTAAAGCTACCATACAGTGTGACTGAACCCAAAACCATGTGGTTGGGAAGCAAGTTTCTTACCATACAGCCACGCCTGTACCTATAAATATATATATATACACAAACACATGCATATAAATATATACATGTACACACTAGTACATATATATTCTTTCTGAGTGATGGAAACAGAACAGTATTAGTTCAAAAGAGCAATCTGTGTATTGTGCTTAAAGTAGACACATTGTTGAAAGGTTACTAAACTGTAGTATTGTTTTATAAATGTATAGTGTTAAGAAATACAGAAAAATATCAGTAGCAGACAACAATCATCCAGTAGCAGTAGTGGAATTGTTAAATATATATTTCTCCCACTTCAGTAACAAATATCCTCTAGTAACAATATGGTAAGATAAAATTAGCCACTACTGATATAGGAAAACAGTGATTTTTCAATCAATGATGTCACAATTAGCTGGCAAGTTGAATCAAAATTTGTTATTAGTGATGGAAGCAGTATTGATTTTAAATGGCAATCTGGGGATCATACATAAAGTAGACACATATTGAACCCTGATAAACTCTAGTGATCATCTTTTGAGATACTGGAAGAAACCTGTTCTTGTTTCGTCAATCAAACTTCAACAGCCCAAGACCTAACATAATGTGACTCTCACTGAACTGTATTCCCACATATTACATAAGAACTTCTTTAGTGCTGATGTCACAAAAAAAAAAAAAAAAAAAATCAGTATTCTGTAAAGTAATTGGCATAAGGAAGGGTATCCAGGTATAGAAAACCATGCCAAAGCTGACATTAGTGCATGACACTGTTCTCTAGACCAGGGGTTTTCAAACTTTTTTACTTGCGGACCCCTTTATATTTCAGGCTTTACTTTGGGACCCCCTTATAAACGCTTATGAAATTTATACATAAAATATTTGCTTAAAAAATAACATATCATCATCATCGTTTAACGTCTGCTTTCCATGCTAGCATGGGTTGGACGATTTGACTGAGGACTGGTGAAACCGGATGGCAACACCAGGCTCCAATCTAATTTGGCAGAGTTTCTAAAGCTGGATGCCCTTCCTAACGCCAACCACTCAGAGAGTGTAGTGGGTGCTTTTATGTGTCACCCGCACGAAAACGGCCACGCTCGAAATGGTGTCTTTTATGTGCCACCCGCACAAGAGCCAGTCCAGGGGCACTGCCAACGATCTCGCTTGAAAACCCTACAAAGGCCAGTCAGGCGGTACTGGCAACGGTCACGCTCAAGATGGTACATCTTATGTG